>NC_000086.7:102602989-102860489 GCF_000001635.26 Mus musculus
AATGCTTTAAGGTTTAAAAAGATGTTTATAGTTTGATAGAAGAAATTTATGAAAGTAATTTAGATTCAAAACTTTAGACTCAATAGGATAGGATAGATAGTGCAGTGCTTTCTTCAAGACTGCCAAATACATATAGACTGGACATTGTAAACAAAATTCTTACTTGATAGTTCTCATAATTGTTCTTATTGCATATAGTTTATTGATGTTAGAAAAAAGCCATTTTGGACTAAATGGGGGAAATGTAAGTGGGAGTTTTGGTTTCTTCAAAAACCTGGTTATTTATGTTCCATGAATATGTTTTTGTTTTAATCCCAGGTGTGGGAGAAGTGGCTGCTTCACGAGTGATTATGATTTGCCTCATGCATTAGCAGTGACATGGTTTTGCCAGCTGCAGATAGTTTACATTTGGAATTCTGGGGACTCTTCAGAGGATATAAATGCCAGAGTTCTGAGATGGCCTGGGACACTCTGAGGCAGCTGCTGCTCCTGACTGCTGTTGTTGCAGTTTGTCAAAGTTTTGTAAACAGAGAGATCAGGCAGGGTCACAAGTCCTTCCAGTTGACACCAGCACTGGGTCACCTTGGGCGCAGAGTCGGCAGACACCCAAGGTCCCCTAGAGGACTCTCCAGGCAATCTTAGGACCACCGGTGAATGGAACACAACTTCTGTTCCAATCCAATCGCCTGGGACCTGAGACAGCATTAGGAAAGCAGGAAACCCGGCTTGACCAGGGTCACAAGTCCCTTCTGGTAGGCGCCAGCACCGGGTCACCTTGGGCGCGGAGTAGGTGGACACCCCCAAGGTTCCCTAGAGGACTCTCCACATGATCTTAGGACCACCAGTGAGTGGAACACAACTTCTGTTCCAATCCAATCGCGTGGGACCTGAGACAGCATTAGGAAAGCAGGAAACCCAACCTGACCAGGGTCACAAGTCCCTTCTGGTAGGTGCCAGCACCTGGTCACCTTGGGCACTGAGTCGGCGGACAACACCAAGGTCCCTAGAGGACAGCTTCTGAGACAGACCCCGTTTCAGGCTCTAGACATCCAGGCACCTTCCCTGCCAGAGGAGAGGTGTCCGCCCTGCCTAGGAGGGCTTTGCCAGAGCACCTGGGGGAGCCATCTTGATTCCCGGATCCCTCTGAGACTAGTCTGTGCAGGTGAGAGTGTGGACTACAGAAGCTAACAGCTTCTGTGACAGGCCAAAGCAACACAGCTTCTGGGACAGGTCCCGTTTCTGGCCTTCATCTTCTGCCAGGAGGGAGGTCCGAATGCCAGATATCTGTGCACCTTCCCTGTAAGAGGAGAGCTTGCCTGCAGAGAGTCCTCTGACCACTGAAACTCAGAGGATAGAGCTAGTCTCCCAGGTCTGCTGATAGAGGCTAACAGAATCATGAGAGGAACAATCTCTATCTAACCAGAGACAACTATAACAACTAACTCCAGCGAATACCAGATGGCGAAAGGCAAACGTAAGAATCTTACTAACAGAAACCAAGACTACTCACCATCATCAGAACGCAGCACTCCCACCTCAGCCAGACCTGGGCACCCCAACACACCCGAAAAGCTAGACCCGGATTTAAAAGCATATCTCATGATGATGATAGAGGACATCAAGAAGAACTTTAATAACTCACTTAAAGAAATACAGGAGAACACTGCTAAAGAGTTACAAATCCTTAAAGAAAAATAGGAAAACACAACCAAACAGGTAGAAGTCCGTAAAGAAAAACAGGAAAACACATCCAACCAGGTGATGGAAATGAACAAAACAATACTAGACCTAAAAAGGGAAGAAGACACAATAAAGAAAACCCAAAGTGAGGCAACACTGGAGAGAGAAAAACTAGGAAAGATCTGGAACCATAGATGTGAGCATCAGCAAAAGAATACAAGAGACAAAAGAGAGAATCTCAGGTGCAGAAGATTCCATAGAGAACATCAGCACAACAATCATAGAAAATGCAAAATGCAAAAAGATCCTAACTCAAAACATCCAGGAAATCCAGGATACAATGAGAAGACCAAACCTATGGATAATAGGAGTAGATGAGAATGAAAAATTTCAACAAAGGGCTAATAAATATCTTCAACAAAATTATAGAAGAAAACTAAAGAAAGAGATGCCCATGAACTTACAAGAAGCCTACAGAACTCCAAATAGACTGGACCAGAAAAGAAATTCCTCCCAACACATAATAATCAGAACAACAAATACACTAAATAAAGATTGAATATTAAAAGCAGTAAGGGAAAAGGGTCAAGTAACATATAAAGGTAGGGCTATCAGAATTACACCAGAATTTTCACCAGAGACTATGAAAGCCAGAAGATCCTGGACAGATGTTATACAGACACTAAGACAACACAAATGCCAGCCCAGGCTACTATACCCAGCCAAACTGGCAGTTATCATGTAGAAGTATGCGAATTGATCCATTCCTATCTCCTTGTACTAAGTTCAAATCTAAGTGGATCAAGGAACTCCACATAAAACCAGAGACAGTGAAACTTATAGAGGAGAAAGTGGGGAAAAGCCTCGAAGATATGGGCTTAGGGGAAAAATTCCTGAATAGAACAGCAATGGCTTGTGCTGTATGTAAGATCGAGAATCGACAAATGGGACCTCATAAAATTGCAAAGCTTCTGTAAGGCAAAAGACACTATCAATAAGACAAAAAGGCCACCAACAGATTGGTAAAGGATCTTTACCTATCCTAAATCAAATAGGGGACTAATATCCAATATATACAAAGCACTCAAGAAGCTGGACCCCAGTAAATCAAATAACCCCATTAAAAATGGAGCTCAGAGCTAAACAAAGAATTCTCACCTGAGGAATACCGAATGGCTGAGAAGTACCTGAAAAAATGTTCAACATCCTTAATCATCAGGGAAATGCAAATCAAAGCAACCCCGAGATTCCACCTCTCACCAGTCAGAATGGCTAAGATAAAAAATTCAGGTGACAGCAGATGCTGGCAAGGATGTGGAGAAAGAGGAACACTCCTCCATTGTTGGTGGGATTGCAAGCTTTTACAACCACTCTGGAAATCAGTCTGGCAGTTTCTCAGAAAATTGGACATAGTACTACTAGAGGATCCAGCAATACCTCCCCTGGGCATATATCCAGAAGATGTTCCAACTTGTAAGAAGGCCACATGCTCCACTATGTTCATAGCAGCCTTATTTAATAGCCAGAAGCTGGAAAGAACCCAGATGCCCCTCAACAGAGGAATGGATACAGAAATGTGGTACATTTACACAATGGAGTACTACTCAGCTATTAAAATGAATGAATTTATGAAATTCCTAGGCAAATGGTGACAGCAGATGCTGGCAAGGATGTGGAGAAAGAGGAACACTCCTCCATTGTTGGTGGGATTGCAAGCTTTTACAACCACTCTGTTGGACCCGACCTGGAGGGCATCATCCTGAGTGAGGTAACCCAATTATAAAAGAACTCACATGATATGTACTCACTGATAAGTGGATATTAGCCCATAAACTTGGAATACTCAAGATACAAGATACAATCTGCAAAACACATGAAACTCAAGAAGAACGAAGACCAAATTGTGGACACTTTGCCCCTTCTTAGAATTGAGAACAAAACACCCATGGAAGGAGTTACAAAGACAAAGTTTGGAGCTGAGATGAAAGGATGGACCACGTAAAGACTGCCATATCCAGGGATCCACCCCATAATCAGCCTCCAAACGCTGACACCATTGTATACACTAGCAAGATTTTGCTGAAAGGACCCAGATATAGCTGCCTCTTGTGAGGCTATGCCAGTGCCTGGCAAATACAGAATTGGATGCTCACAGTCAGCTATTGGATGGAACACAGGTCCCCCAATGGAGGAGCTAGAGAAAGCACCCAAGGAGCTAAAGGGGTCTGCAACCTTATAGGTGGAACAACAATATGAACCAAACAGTACTCCCCCAGAGCTTGTATCTCTAGCTGCATATGTATCAGAAGATGGCCTAGTCGTCCATCATTGGAAAGAGAGGCCCATTGGTCTTGCAAACTTTATATGCCTCAGTACAGGGGAACGCCAGGGTCAAGAAGTGGGAGTAGGGGGAAGGGTAGTGGGGGGGGGAAGGTATGGGGGGACTTTTGGGATAGCATTGGAAATGTAAATGAAGAAAATACCTAATTAAAAACAGCAGAGAGACCGGAACAAGTTGGAGATATCCTGACTACAAAGATTTGACTTGTCCTAATGAAGTTAATATCCCTAATCAGCAGGAAGTAGTCTAAAGAGATATATGTTCTCTTTCTTCTCCAACCTTCTTTTTCTCCTGTCCGGATCCATTGAGGATAGGTTAAGGCTAGCAGGTGAGTTTCCTGAAGGTGGCTCACATTTCTGTATGGCCTATGATGGGTGAGCTTTAAGAATGAGTGAGCAGGGTCGTTGGAGACTTCATTCCAGGATTGCTTCTTGCTACTGATATGCCTCTCCTGTCATTATTACATAGCCTAAGGATTCCTAGAATTCCACCTATTGAGCAGATTTCCTGCATATCAACATAAAAATAAAGTTTCATGAATTAATGCTTTCTAGACGAATTAATGCTTTTATAGAATTTCTAATTTGATTAAAATAATTTTAGGAAGAAAGGTTTAAGAGATTATTTTAATTGCTTTGCCAAAAAGATATAATAAAGTTAGAATTAAGAATAAAAAATACCCACTCCTCATAAAATAGTAAGTAAAGGATACATAATAAAGAATACAATGAGCTTTCACAAGTACACTAAAGAGAGAAATGGGCTTGGGACAAATTTGTAACCAAAGAAAAACATTCATTCTAGGTCAGATTGAAAGATGAAGCCACAGGTGTATACTATGATAAAGTGAGACCATGTGAAACTGTTGCTTGGAACTTATAATGATAGAGATTTAAAAAAATAAAAAATAAATAAAATAAAAAAAGCCTGGCGGTGGTGGTGCATGCCTTTAATCCCAGCACTTGGGAGGCAGAGGCAGGTGGATCTTTGAGTTCGAGGCCAGCCTGGTCTACAGAGTGAGTTCCAGGACAGCCAGGGCTATACAGAGAAACCCTGTCTCAAAAAACCAAAAAACAAACAAACAAACAAACGATAGAGATTGAAAACACTCCTTTGTACTGACTTTCAATGTCCTTCTGTAACTCCTCTTTTTTGTAACATTTTATCTATGAGGTAATTTTCTAAAGAACTTTTGTCTAAAAAGATATAAATAGGCCAGAGAGAAGAAATAAGGTGGTAGCTTGGTGGGCTCTGCCCCATCCATTCAAATGTACATATATCTGTTTGCCTATATATATTTATTTACATATATGTGTAGGTATGTGTGTATGTATGAATACTTATGAAGCTGATGGGACATGTGGTTGGGCCCGACCAAAATTTGTGTGTGTATGAGTGCATGTGTATCTGTGCATATTGCCTATGTAAAAGATTTTCTTTCTTTTCTTCCTGGTTCATGAAGAGTTAAATGAATCGAAGCCTCTTGCCTGGCCAGAGAGAGGTCCTTAAGCAACAGAGGTAGAGTAAGAAACCAACACTTATGAAAGCACAAATAGTAAGTTACAGAGTAAGAAACCGGCACTTATTAAAACACAAATAGTAAGAAGCCAGTGCTTATTAAAGCACAAATAGTAAGCATTACAAAATAAGAAACCAGCACTTATTAGTACAAAACAGTAAGAAAGAGTTAAGTTTCCAGACGACATCAGCTTATAGTTACATTGGTGTACCTATTTTAACATCCTTACTTGATAATCTTTAATGAAAAATAAAATGTTTCCTCACCTACAGAGACACTGAAACTGAAGAACTTAATGACTATACTTGGATTACTCAATGGTCAGGATTGAAGAAAAGAACAATCTGAGTCTCCCAACTCTTAATTCACTACTATCAGCTATAAGTATCTAGGAGACAACTCCATCTCTTCCCTCATAGGAAGACTCCCACTTAGTCAGTAAAAACATACAGCCATTAGTCAAAAGACAATACAAGAGCAGCTTGCTAAGAGCTCTTCTCCCAGATCATTACCTGTTCTACGTTGCCACTGAAGATCCCATCAAGGATAAAGTATGTCCAGAACAATGGCCATTCGCACTCAATGTTTTCAAATAGCTTCAGCTCAGCTGGTTCATAGTATAGGCGATTGGGATCCTGAATAAAAATATAATAGACAAAGGCTGTCCTGTCACTCAGAGATTAGACGTATATCCTTAGTTTAGAGGTATTATAATAGGAGTTTTACAGCAGCCTATTTGTTTCAAAGACAGCATCAGGAAAGGCAGTAAGTACATACTCATACTCCCCTCCCCTGGCAAGTGCTCTATGAAGCAACTTCTAACTACTAGTTTGGGGATAATGAGGTCCATTGATAAACTAATCTGTAATTAAGCAGAACCAAATCCTCAGACATCCACATCTATCAATCTCTCACCAACACAGACATAGTACTCAAAAACAGCTCAGCAGTAGCAGCAATATTCACTCAAGCAAGAAGTGTGTTATAGGTTCTTCCCCAAAGCAGCATTCAGGATTCAATGAGGCCATTAGAGTGGAGACTAAATCCCTGGTTTTGTCAGGAGAGAGACCAGAAGAGGCGCACTAGTGATTCCTATCTTTTGCCATAAGGTACTTGAACCACACTTGGGACTCTGTCAGTAAGAAGGCAATCATCAGATGTGGACCCCTTCATTTTGTGCCAATAGAATTGCGACCCTCAAAGCACTGAGCTATACTCAGTTTTTGGTACTTTGTCACTGATAACAGAAAATGGACTATGACAGGTAGTTAAAAAGATGTACTGATGAAAAGATGCCTTTCCATTTGTATTGATTAAATATTGGAGTGGGGGTTGGAGATTATGTAAACACTGTTTGTGTTTAAAACTTGTGTTTACACTAACCAGCTGAAAGAAAAGAATGCCTTTCCTTTTTATATTTATTTTTTTGACATTTTACTGTTAGTTTATTTACCATCAATGTTAGAACTTGGCAGCAAAGCCCAACAAATACAGCAAACATCACTTATTATTTTTTAATGATCTGCAAAAATTCCATCAATGACGTAACTGTTATCTCTGAATAAAGCTACAAAGAGTAAGAACAATTCCACCCTATTTCCCTGTGGTGAAAAGAAACATACCTCTTTAGGAGTTTTATATCCATCTCGCAGAAAACGACAGCAACCATAACGACCCTGGGGACAGAGAAAAAGGCCCTGAATCTTGTACATCTGTGTGACTCTATAATTAAGAAGAAATATTCTCGAACATCTTTATGTATCAACATCTCACAAATGCATAGTATTCAAAGACAGCTCAGCAGCACCAGCAATACCCTTTCAAGCAAGAAATGTGTTGTTATAGGTTCTTCTTCAAAGCAGCATTGCCAGCAGTATCTTTTCCATGGCTGTCCACCTCAGGCCAAACCTGCAACAAGCTAATTACTGCACAGTCTACTCCATAGTAATGCAGCTCCTAAGAGAGTATTAAAAATGGCAGAGCCCTCAGAGGCTGCTGCTCCTGCTGCTCCATCTGCCTCTGCCTCTTTTGCTGTTTTGCTGGATTGCTAGTTGGATATCCTGACAAAGGAAATTTGACTTGCCCCTAGGAACTCCTAACCGGCAGGAAGTAGTCTAAAGAGATCTACAGCCCCTTTCCCTCTAACCTTCTTTCTCACCTACCTAGTGTTGGGGTTTGGAAGGGATTGGGATGGAAAGAGGAATAGGAATAAGAACCCAATAAAGTAGCCAAAAGTATAGTTACAATATACTAATATTAATTAAATTATAAAGCCTATTTAGCTTTCACTGGGTTTCCCACCACTGTCCTTTATTATTCTGTTCTAGGATCCAATTTAAAGCCCCACACTACAGGACTCAAGAGATGTCCCAGTGGGTAATGTGTTTGCTGTGCAAATGTAAGAACCTAAGTTCAGATCTCCAGCACCCAGGTGGAAAGCCAGGTGTGGTGGCAGTTCTTATCATTCCAATGCTGGAGAGACAGGAATGGGAGGATTCCTGGGGGTTCCTGGCAAGTCTAGCTGAATCTAGTTGATGTTTGACAGGGCACTTGTCCTATTAATGGTGATATTAAACCTAATCATTTGTTTAATGTGGCAGATCCTAGATTTCTTCACTATAACTTTCACTCTTGTAACTATATTTATTGTTCTCTGTATAGACTCAGAGGTAACTTCATTTCTTCTTTGAGTTACAAGACTTGAGTTATAAGTGGTTTTTTTTAATTGTCTTCACTCTGTGCATCAGGGTTCCTTTCCAGTTGGTTTCTGTGGCTCCTCGACTTTAACTATCCCTTTTTTCTGTTTAGTATTTAATGATAAAAACAAAGAATTTTATTCTACATTTGACTGTTTATAACTGATCGAATGGGTGTGCCTGCTTGTTTTCACATAAACAATGCAATATTTGCTGGTAAAGGAGAGAGCACCAAAAGGAAATAGAATTTCTTGTTTGGGCTGTGATTTGGCAGAGGATTGTTGTGGCAAAGCTACTAAAGCTGTTTGGAAATTCCTTTCTCTTTCCTAAAAGTTTGTCTCATTTTTGCAGCAATTCTAAGTTATGTATAAGTCACAGTGTAAGTCAGAAGGGCCACTCTATTCCAGAATGACTTCTTTCTGTCTTCTACTTACTTTCTTTTCTTCTCATACTTATCAGTAATTAATCTATGAAGTGGAAACAGAAGGGTTCTTTGGAAAGTTGGTTGGATGGGCAAACACGGGAAGGAACACTTTGCTAAAGAGGACACAGTTGTGAAAGGCTAAGCCAGACTCCTGAAGGACATTTCCCTGAAGCAGACACAGGAGAGAGGATGTTCTGCTAAGGCAAGTATATGAAAGGACATGTGATGAAGAATTCTTTGTTAAAGACATGCATGTATTGGTCTGCCATCTGCTGCATAGTTGAGCTGCATCTGTCAGAACTCCATAGAGAGAAATGCACCAAAAAACATCTGTTGGTGTGGGGCAGTTTCTTGCCACTTCTGTGGACTCACTGATTGAAGGCACGTGCTATTTGGAGGGTATAAATGGGTCTCTACAGAGTAATAGAGGCTGAGCTTGGCTTGCTTATAGAGCAGTGTTTCTGTACAATGCTTCTGGGTTTCGAGTCTTCACTGATCTCTCTTCTGAGAGAGGCACAAGGAGAACTTCTCCTGCTGTCCCTCCCGGTCCCTCCTGCTGACTTGTGCTGAGGCTGAGGCCTGGCTATCTCTGCTAGGTTATGCTACCACTGCTGATTCCTGTTTGTTAACCCAACTCTAGTGAACTGGACTGCTGGTGTAGCCATGAAGTGTTTACAAGCAGATCAAGTTGCCCGCTAACCTGTGAAATGAACTGCTGATTTCCAGACAACACAGACTGGAGTTGCTTCAAAGAACCTTTCTTTTTTTTTAATTTCTTATTTTTTTTAAATTAATTTATCTTTTACACTTCACATTTTATTGCCACCCATCTACCCTCTGACTGTTCCACACCCCATACCTCCTCCCCACCCCCTGTCTCTATGTGGATGTCCCCACTCTCCACCCCACCTGCCATCTAAACTTCCTGGGGCCTCCAGTCTCTTGAGGGTTAGGTGCATCATCTCTGAATGAACAGAGACCCAGAAGTCCTCTACTGTATGTGTTTTGGGGGCCTCATATCAGCTGGTGTATGCTGTCTGTTTGGTGATCTAGTGTTTGAGAGATCTCGGGGGTCCAGATTAATTGAGACTGCTGGTCCTCCTACAGGATTGCCCTTCTCCTCAGTTTCTTTCAGCCTTCCCTAATTCAACAACAGGGGTCAGCTGCTTCTGTCCATTGGTTGGGTGCAGATATCTGCATCTGACTCTTTCAGCTGCTTGCTGGGTCTTTCAGGGGGCATGATAGGTCCCTTCCACTTCCCCTGTATCCTTTTTTTCCCATTCCCTCTGGTGTATGGTGGGCTACAAGGGAGGTTAAAGCATTTAGGAACCATCATTAAAAGTAAGGTTTGAAAAAAGTAAAGTTACACATCTTTTCATTTCATTTTATCATTCCCCCAAATTGGGTAAAGACTGCTCTTTATTTGATTTAATAATGTGTTTTAATACTTTGATAATTAATGTTTACAAATATCTTTTGGTACTTTATTTTTAAAATAATTTCTTTTCTTTAGATAGTAATATAAATATACCCCTTCCTGTTCCAAACTCTTCCATACACTCCTCCTTGATCTCTTTCAAATTCATGGTCTCTTTTTTCATTAATCATTGTTACTTACATACATATTATACACAAGCACACACAAACATGTATTCTTAAATCTATAAATTCAACCTGCTCAGTCTCTATGGTGTATATGAGTGTTTTCAGGGCTGAGCACTTGGTACTGGTTTGCTCTTCCTTAGGGAAGACATCTTCTGTTTTTCCCATTCCTTAGTTTCTTGTAGTTCTTTGTGTGACTTAGAGGCCTTGTAGGCTTTCCCCGGGTTTGGGTCATGTTTAAGCAGACATGTTGGTAAGAATTTATAAGTGCAGCTTCTGATATTCCTAGAAAACAGAATCTTAGAGCTAACTCCCTGTTCCTCTGGCTCTTGCAGTTTTTCAGGTGCATTTTTTTCAATATAGTATATTTTGATCATTTTCTTTGCTGTCCACCAACTCCTCCCAGATCCTCTCTACCTCCTCATTACCCACCCAACTTTATGTTGTCTCTCTAAGAAAGAAAAATAAACAAAAAAGAACATCAAAATAAAATTTTAAAAAGCAATAAAATAATAAGTACTAAACCCCCCCAAAACTCCATTTTGTGTTGTCCTGGTGTTATGGTCTGACCTCCCTCCCCCCAGAATATCTGTAGCCATTTGCTCCATACCTGCTAGCTATTTCATCTTGTTGCTTTAACATGCCTACAGGTTAGTAACACAGAAGTGACTTGGCTCAAGGACATGCTGAGCACATACCCTGTCTATTCTGTATGTTCTGTATGTGGTTTGCTAATCTTAAGAAATTCCACAAAGTTTTACATAGGACCTATCAAATTGAAGGTCAATATGAACTCGATATCTAAACTATCTTAAGTCAGAGCTGGCCACCGGCAGCACTTCCTACACCTATGTATCACTGTGGGGTTTTTTTTCTGGCTGACACTGAAGAATGTTACTCATAAGCCAAAAAGTTATGATTACAATACTAATGCTCTGATTCCCTTGTTCACCACCCATCCACCACCACCCTTCCCTTACTCAGGAGCAATCAGATTAAAGGTTAGCTGATGATATTTTGTCTAAGAAGCCAACTGCTCCCCTCCTTGCCTTTTGAACTTTTAACCTAGTTTTTCCTATAAAAAGTCTACCCTGAAGAGCAGACTAATACTACAATTAGGCCCCTGAGTCCTTCTGAGGTCCTGAAAGTCCAGTTTTATGGTGTGTGTTCAATAAACTATTCTTACTTAACTGAGATCAATGTTTATTTAGTTTAAGTGTCAATTCCCAAACCCCAACACTGGGTATGGGACCTGCCTTGGAGTGTGATGAAGATATCCCCTGTCACGCCATTGGAGAAAATTGATTGTTCCTTTCCTAGCAGATACCAGCTGCAAATAGCTTCTTGTTTAACAACAGTGTGCTGGCTGGTTTTGTGTGTCAACTTGACACAAGCTAGAGTCATAAGAAAGGAAGGAGCCATTGAGGAAATGCCTCCATGAGATCCAGCTGTAAGGCATTTTCTCAATTAGTGATCTATAAGAGAGGGACCAGCCCATGTGGGTGGGGCCATCACTGAGCTAGTGGTCCTGGGTTCTATAAGAAAGCAAGCTGAGAAAGCCATGCAAATCAGTCCAGCAAGCAGTACTCCTCTATGTCCTCTGCATCAGCTCCTGCCTCCGGATTCCTGCCCTGCTTGAATTCATGTCCTGGCTTACTTCAATGAAGAACACAGCTTTGGAAGTGTAAGCCAAATAAACATTTTTCTCCCCAACTTGCTTTTTGTGCATGGTATTTGTCACAGCAATAGAAACTGTAACTATGAAGGATGTGAATTTTGTGTCTAGTTTCCCTTCTCCATGCTAGGATTTTGTCTGGTTTGAACCTGTGCAGGTCTTGTGTGTGCTGTCACAGTTTCTGTGAGCTCATGTGTCTATCAGTCCTATCATGTCTAGATGTCACTGTTTTCTTTGAGTCACTCATCATCTCTGGCTCCTAAACTCTTTCTATGTCCTCTTCCACATAGGTTCCTGGGTCATGTGCTTAGGGCTTTGACAAAACCATCCTATTTAGGGCTGAGCAATACAAAGGCTCTCACTCTCTACACATTGTCCAGTTATGAGTCTCTGTGTTAATTGACTTCTACAGCAAGAAGAAATTTGACATTAAGTGTCTTCTTTTGGGGTTGGTCTGACTCTCTGTGTTGTCCTGGCTGTCCAGGAACTCACTCTGCAGGCTGCTGTTGAATTAACAGATGCTGCCTCTCAGATGCTGGGATTAAAGGCTTGTCCCACCAAGCCTAGCCACACCCAAATCCTTTTGAAGTTTTTACCTTCTAAAATTTTCAGATGCTTCAGGATCCTTTGTATCATCCCTAGTTTGATCCTCAAATCAACCATTTATCAAGACTATTATTTAAAAATCAAGATCTGGATAACCTCAGTACATAGATAGGATGTTTGTTGGATCACATGTTACATATATGTTTAAATTCCTAAGAATATACCAACTGTTTTCCTAAGTGGATATACCACTTACAATTGTAACGACTGCAGAAGCTTTTGACAATTTGTAAAAACAAACAAACAAACAAAAAAAATACTTATGAGAGTGTAACCTAGGAAGAGGGGAGGTTCCTGGCATAAGTTTACACTCATGGCCCCTAGAATCTCCCTTTCAAGTCACAGCCCTAAAGAGAAGAAAGTCACACATGGCCATACCTGAAGCTTGGTGATGATCTCCTGTTTGGTGAGCTCCACCAAATGGCTGTCCTCTACAGCAAAGGCTGGGAAAGAGACCACTGAGAGCAGACTGGCATCAACTTCTTTGGATGTTGAAGCCCTGGGCAGTAGTGAATTCAGGATAGACTAAGAGAAAAGTAGCAAAATAGGGTTTGTTACTAAATACCTTGGTTTTAAAGTGAAACTTTGGTTCCAAATGATTGATGTGGAAACAAAAGATATCGGAAAGAATAAGCCAAACTCTATTAAATAGCCAGACTCTTAAACAAGTAGTTTGCTTGGTATAGCATCTCTTTTCTTAATCCTGTTTCAGTGTTTCCCCATCCTGATTGCAGAGCTGCTGTTCATAGATAAAGACTCTAACATCTGTGGGATGCACACAGTTCTGTTGGTTGCTAGCATCTAGGTTAAAAAAAAGAGAGAGAGAGAGGGAGAGAGATGCTAGAAACATAATCAGTGGTTAAGAGCACTGTCTATTCTTCTAGAGGATTGGGTAGCTAACAACCATCCATAATGCCAACATCTCTTTATGGCCTCATGAGCACCATGAATGAATATGGTGCAGGTATACATTCAGGGAAAAATTCCATACACAAAAATTATAAAAATTTTAAAATAATAAAACTAAGACAAAATACAGCAGTTGGGCAGACTAGAGAAGGATCGCTATGCTTCTGAGATGTTTTCAAATTAATTTTCATCAAGTATGGGGAATACTAGGCTTCTTTCTATTTGCAGCCACGTCTCATTGCACTTTGCACATATTTCCTCTCTAGAATTCTCCCTGCCCCCGCAGCAGTCCCACTAGCCTCCTTCCTAGCCACAAAAGCTCTCCCTGCTTCTTCCATGACATACTTTATCCACAAAAACTATTTTCAAAATTAGAAGTTTAATTTATATTCACTGGGATATCATAGGACATAATCAGGGTTTGAAGAAAGGGAGAAACTTCATATACCAGAGAAAAGAAACTTTCAATATAGGGAGCAATTATAAACAAAACTAAGAATGAAGTTTTACCAGATATAGAACTCTCACCTACCTCTCAAGCACGATGCCTGCCTGGACACTACCATGCTTTCCACCATGATAATGGACTAAACCTCTGAACTGTAAGCCAGCCCCAATTAAATGTTGTCCTTTATCAGAGTTGCCTTGGTCGTGGTGTCTGTTCACAGCAGTAAAACCCTAACTAAGATATCCATAATCTATATTATAGCTCATGCTATATCAGGTTTATCTCACTATAGAATGCTTGATAAAGACATTTCTGATCACATGGTAATAGTCACAAGATGGGTTGCTCTCTTTAAGCTAAATCTCATGCTAAGTCTGACTCTGAGCAAGAATAAGACTTGCTATGATATGGTCCATTCTTTCTTTACCTGGCAGTGTTGGACTTCATCAGCCAGGACATGGATAACTGATTGTGGCCCACCTTTCACACCAAACAAGTCTAATTCATCTAGTGCTTCCAGGGCTGCCTGTAAGAAGCAATGGAAGAGAGGACTTCAGTGGCAGAACACATGCTTAGTATATGCAAGGCCCAGGGTTCAAATCCCAGAACTGAAAAAAAAAAGAAAGAAAATCAAGAATGAGATATATTATACATATTTTCTTCTTAGTATCTTATAAATGTTACATGATGTTGCTTTTGAATATATTTAATGAAATAGAAAATAAAATAACATTCCTTATTCCTAGGAGCTTGGGATTTGCACTTTGCCTCCCACAGTGCCCAGGGAAAATTAAAATGGAGTTTGTATCACTATCCAGTCAAGCTGCTCTCATGCCCTCAGGCCAGATCACAGGCAGCCCCAGCAACCAGGGCCAGTTCTACTCTGCTGCTCAGGCAAGGTGCAGGCCCCCTCTCCTGAGTGTTGTGGCTGGCGAGAGAAATGGCCAGTTCTCCCAAGCATTACTTTCTTAAAGTAGATAATCTGTGGCTTAAAGTATGTGAACGATTATTGAGATACAATGCTAGATTGCTTTTTATGCATATTATATCAATATAATGCATCACTCTCAGTATATGACAATATTCTTCTTAATATAAGGTATCTTGGTCCCAAACAAAAGGAGAGAAGCAGAAAGGAGGAAGCAGAGAAGGACCAGGAAGATTCACCATGAGGACACACATGGAACAGGTATGCTCCAAGACTAGATAACCGTCACAAGAAAAAAAGCAAGGATTTTACAGCTTGCTGTCAACCCTGGATAAAATTCAATACATGTTTACAAATTTTAAAAATCAACAATAGAAAGAAATTTCTTCAATCCAATGAGGGATACCTGTTGGAGACTGGTTCTAAGGCTTTGATTCAATCTGGAATCTGCGTGTCCAGCCAAACACTGAAGGTTCTTGTCCCAAATTGGTTTGTGATCCATCAATAAAGATGCTAACAGCCAATGGCTGGACATGGGGTGGACACTTAGAGTTGTGCAGGCTAGAATGAAAAGAGGAATGGAAGAGAATCCCCGTGACTCAGGGAAGAAGAACGGGGCATAGTAGTGGCAAGAGATAAAGCCAACCAGCCATGTGAGATTTCAGTGTATTTGTGGACTCAACTGACAAAAAGAGGCCGCTATTCAGGTGAACTCTTACCTTCCAAGATTTAGAAAGATATACACTCACTGATAAGTGGATATTAGCCTAGAAGCTCGGAATACCCAAGATACAATTCACAAACCACATGAAACACAAACCACATGAAACTCAAGAAGGAAAACCAAAGTGTGGCATCAAAGGTAAAATCTACCAAGATGAACTCTCAATTCATCTATGCTCCAAATGCAAGGGCATCCGCATTCATTAGAGAAACTTTGCTAAAACTCAAAGCACACATTGCACCTCACACAACAATAGTGAGAGACTTTACCACCCCACTTTCAGCAATGGACAGATCCTGGAAACAGAAACTAAACAGAGACACAGTGAAACTAACAGAAGTTATGACCTAAATAGATTGTACAGATCTCTATAGAACATTTTATCCAAAACAAGAAGTGCTTCTTCTTAGCACCTCATGGTACCTTCTCCAAAATTGACCGTATAATTGGTCAAACTAGGAAAGGGGATAGCATTTGAAATGTAAATGAAGAAAACATCTAATAAAAAATAAATCTTAAAAAAAATAGCGATGTTATTGTGTACTTCATAGCATCCTGTTGTTTTAAAATGGTAGGTGTGTTGGGCTGAGGGTATAACTCTGTGGTAAAGTACCTGTCTAGCACGCACAAGATCCTGAATTCAGTTACCAGTACCACAATAAGAGAAAGTGAATATTAAAAAAACAGGCCTCTACAGATACAAAAATATTGAAATTATCTCATGCATCCTATCAGATCACCACAGACTAAGGCTGATTTTCAATAACAACATAAATAATAGAAAGCCCAAATACACATGGAATCTGAACAACACTATACTCAATTATACCTTGGTCAAGGAAAAAATAAAGAAAGAAATTAAAGATTTTTAGAGTTTAATGAAAATGAAGCCACAACGTACCCAAACTTATGGGACACAATGAAAGCATTTCTAAGAGGAAAACTCATAGCTCTGAGTGCCTCCAAAAAGAAACTAGAGAGAGCACACATTAGCAGCTTGACAACACACCTAAAAGCTCTAGAACAAAAGGAAGCAAATTCATCCAAGAGGAGTAGACAGCAGGAAATAATCAAACTCAGGGGTGAAATCAACCAAGTGGAAACAAGAAATATTCAAAGAATTAACCAAACGAGGAGCTGGTTCTTTGAGAAAATCAACAAGATAGATAAACCCTTAGCCAGACTCACTAGAGGGTATAGGGACAGCATCCTAATTTAAAAAATCAGAAATGAAAAGGGAGACATAACAACAGAATCTGAGGAAATGCAAAAAAAAATCATCAGATTCTATTACAAAAGCCTATATTAACATTATTGGGATAATTTTAAAAAACTGAATAGGTCCTGTGGTATGTGTAATCACTTAGTTCCTGGTTTTGATAATCATACCATGGTTACAACAGTCTTTGAGGAAGTGCACAATGAAATGTTGAGTTGTAGTAGTACTTCATCATGTCCATAGTTTGTGTATTTTCAACTAGTTCAGGAAAAAGTGTGTGTTTGTGCACAAGCATGCATGTGTATGAATGTCTAACACAGTAGACGGAAAGATAAAGCAAATATCAATAAACCTTGCATGAATGATGTATGGAATTTTCCCCCTAACATTCTTAAATTGTTTTCTTTAGTTTAAAATTATTTCAAAATAAAAAAGGAAGGAGCAATAGATAGAACTCAGCAGTGGAAAACTTGTATAGAACTTTTCTATGATTTGTTTGGGGTTTTCTACATGTATCACAGTCTTGCTGTTAAATTATTTTTTCTTTCTTTCTTTCTTTCTTTCTTTCTTTCTTTCTTTCTTTCTTCCTTTCTTCCTTTCTTCCTTTTCTTCCTTTTCTTCCTTTTCTTCCTTTTCTTTCTTTTCTTTCTTTCTTTCTTTTTTTTTTTCGAGACAGGGTTTAGCCCTGGCTGTCCTGGAACTCACTCTATAGACCAGGCTGGCCTTGAACTCAGAAATCTGCCTGCCTCTGCCTCCCAAGTGCTGGGATTAAAGGCGTGTGCCACCACTGTCCAGCAAGTTATTTCTTTATGCAACTACATCTGTCTTGTATTTCAAATATATTGTGTTCTGTATTAATTGGAACTACATTCCAGACCATATTGTCTCATTATAGGTTATGTCAAAATTCTATCATAACCCTCTTGTCCACTTTATTCCATGTAATATTTTTTGCCTTGAATCGTTATTTCATTTCTTTTTAGTCTCTATATTTTACTTCTCCTAACTTGGTTTTAAACTTTCAGTATCATTATGATATAAGAAGTATACTTCTTTTAAAAAAATCTGCATTTTCCTGTTTAGTACAAGTGGCTGATCCATGTACATTTAACATAATAATGTTTGAACTTTCTCCTGCTATCCTATTTTATACATTCTTACTCTTTCTAGAAATATGGCCAAGTGGAAAGGTGCTGGTGATATGGGAGATTGAGGAGAGTACAGAGGATGGAGGACCGTGAGGTGGCTATCTGATACTGAGCTTGGGTGACTGGACTGTTGGAAGGGAAAGAGCTTCCCTTAGTTTATGCAATGGCAAAAATGGTGAGTACAGTTTAAAATTTGTTATTCTAATAGGAAATATAAGCAGAGACATGCCTTAAAAGCCATATGATTCAAATTTGAAACTTATAAAAAGTTTCAAATTATATATTCATAGTTTCATGGAGGAATCTAAATTTTGTTTGTGGTTTAAAGAACAATTTGATGGGTCAACATGTACATTAAGATTTTATCTATCACAAAGATAAACTAAACTCCATTGACAAGACTTGGTAAAAATAAGAAAGAAAATGTACCTTGGCCATTCCAACTGAACTCGCATTCAATTCCGAGATGCCTTGGTTTGTCTTATCGCCACGTTCCCATATCCCAAAGTCCTAGCAAAAAATAATCAAGATATAACTCATTACAATCAAATTATAACCACTAAACATTCATTAGATGTATAATCCTTTAATAAAAATATTAATAGCAGCAAATTTTTACATACACTCTCATATACTCACTCACTTAATAGCCTCTGTATAGGCTATTAAGGAGCAGATGATGACCTAAGTTAAATTGGGGCCTCTAAAAAGTTGTGAGTCTCTTCAACACTTAATCAGATCATCTAGAAACACTTCTCAAGTTTTCCCTAAAGGAGATTCCCATGAAGTCTAACACATAGAGGCTAAGCAACAGTTGGTATTTTTATGTGAAACTTACATTCTTATCTTAATCTCTTGGTTCTTAAAATTTACAATACATGCATTATCTACCTTAATGCTTACTTTTTAAAAATATGCTTTTTATTTTTATTCTATGTATATTGATGCTATGCCTGCATGTATATCTGAAAAAGGTGTCAGAATGCCTGGAACAGGAGTTACAAAGAGTTGTGAGCTGCTGTGTGGGTGCTGGGAATTGAACCTGGGTTCTCTGGAAGTGCTCTTAACCAAGCCATCTCTCTACCCTTAATCTTTACATTTTACAGATGATGAAACTAAATTACAAGAATGACAGTAAGTAACTAACCCACGGTTGTATACTTGGTAAGTGACAGAATCCAGAGTACATTCTAAGGAATTTCACACCAAAACCTACTCCTAGCCATAGCTATAAACATTCCCTAGGCAATATAAAATATTTAAAATTAATTTTAATACTTTTTATTTTTTTAAAAAAAACTTCAGAATTACACAAAATTGCAAAAATAGTACAATGAATCCCTAACACCTATGACTTAGTTTTGCCTAATGTTAACATTGACCATAACCACAGGACAACTGCTAAAGCTAAGGACTCAACTCAACTAAGCAACTGAGTTAACTATGGACTTCATGCCCATACTTTCCAAGAGCTGGAATTGTAAGTGTACACAACCATGCCTGACTGGTGCTTTTTATATATTCCAAGATTCAATTTCATCCCTGCCATGTCTCCTTAGTGACTTCCAATCAATAGTGCTTTCTCAAATCTTATCCTTTGTGACCTTGATCCTAAGTAAAAACTACTGAAAGCTAAACAGTTTGGTTCGCATTGGCATTTTCCATTTTACTTTTCTCTTTTTAATTAGTAAATACTTTGAGAGATTGTTCAATATTATATAAATATATCACTAGGTGGGGTTGCTCCTTGTTGCAAACCTGAGATGAGACTCTATCTCAGAAAAACAAGATGATCATGTAAATAGTTTGCTTCTCCTTAAACAACCATCCACCAATTCAGCATTCTGCCTTAATTGCTTACAATAAGTATAGTTTTGATGATAATTTTAATCTATTTTCCTTGCTACCTCTATGGTCATTAATTATAATCCTTCTCCAAGGAAGGCAGTCCATTATTCCTTGTTTTTTTTCTTTTTCAGTTGTTTATTTATTGGTGTGTGTATGTTTGCTGGTTTATTATGGAATGCTATCATTATTTTGCTGCCTACATTGTTAATTGTTCCAGGTCTAGCCACTGGTAGGCTCCTGTGCCTCTTGGTTCTGACATTTTCTAGTGTACTTTTGACATTCCCTGTTCCTCCCTGAATACTTCTGGAGTGTTTAGTACTACAAGATGCTTCAATCTCAACCTTGACTATGGATTTAGGCGGGTGTAATGGCACACACTTTTAATCCCAGCACTCACGGGAAAGAAGTAAGCAGACCTCTGAATCCACATGCAGGCAGTGGTGCAGTATGCCTATAACCCCAGTACTTGGGAGTCAGAGGCAGATGGATCTTTAAGTTCTAGGTCATCCTGGTCTGCAGAGCAAATTCTAGGACAGCCAGGGCTATCCAGAGAAACCCTGTCTCAAAAAACCAAACCAAACCAAGCCAAACCAAACCAAACCTAACCTACATTGAGATTTCATCTCACCCCATTCAGAATATCTATCATCAGAAAAATAACTAACAACAAATGTAAGAAAATGTTACACACTGCTGTTGGGCATGTAAATTAGTCCAGCACTATGAAAATCAGTATGGGAGTGCCTTTAAAAACTAAAAATAGATCTGCCATCTGATCCAGCTATACCACTTCCAGAAATAGAGCCAATGGAATCTAATCAGCCAGCATACCACACACATATTACGTACATACCCACATTTACTATAGCACTATTTACAAAAGTTAAGTTACAGAAGCAGACTGTATGTCCATCAAAAAAGAAATGGGTAAAGTTACATATACATATGCATGGAGAAATGAACATTATCAAAAGTGATAAATGCATTTTAAAGTAGTATCTTTTAAAATAATATGACACTTGAAAGTGAAAAAGAATTCTGAGTGGAGATAGAGTTCGGTTTCAGAGTATCTGCCAATCATGTGTAAGGACTTTTGTTTAATCCTAGCACCACAAAAAATAAAAGAAAAGAGGTATGTTAAATACAAGGGGGTTAGTCAGTAACAATGGACACATACTAAAAGCACAATCAGAGACAAGTGTAGTATTTGTCCAATCTTAGAGTGATTGTATTCATCCATTCCACAACAGTAGTTTTATATCTTTATTGATGTATAATGGTGTAGTTAAACCGGAATATAGTTAAACTATATGATTCCTCTTTTAAAATGTTTAGTACAGTTGTGTGTGAGAGAGAGAAACAGAGACAGAGACAGAGACAGACAGAGAGACAGAGAGAGGAAGAGAGAGATCTTGCTCAGAACATCAGTCTTGGCAGAGAACACCTTTAACCACTGAACAAACTAGCTGGTACCACTGTGATTAATTAATTATATTTATATATGTGAATCTATTGTCACAATAAAAGATAGGTTCAAAAACTTCCAAAGTCTCTTCCTGGCTTCCAAAATCCATTTCTTCCTCTGCCCCTGTTATAAAGCAATCACAAATCTGCTTACTGTCATTACAGATGTCTAGAATTTTGTTAGTGTAATTATCTTGTATGTATGTGTATAATACATACACATATATATATATAATACACATACAAGCATGTATGCACACATGTACACACACACATTTAAAGAGAGGCTCTTACTATGTAGTTCTGGCTGGCTTGGGCCTTGCTATTCAGACTAGGCTAGCCTCAAATTCACAGAGATCCACCTGTCTCTGCCTCTCCCAAATGCTGAGATTAAAGGCTTACACACCACCATGCCCGGGCTTGTGTACATTTTCTATGAAATTTCTTCTACTAACCATTATGCATTTTAGATTTATTCACGTTTTTGCATGGCTCACAGTTCATTTTTTTTCTTGTTGAACAAAATGACCTTTCATGAACACTGCAATTTGTTTATCCCTTGTATTTGTTCCTGGGCATTTGGATGATTTGAAGATTGGGAGATTATAAGGAAAGTGTCAATGAACAACAGCAACAAAACCCTTCATATTAGACTAAAGGAAAAATGCATTTCTGTAGTGTCCAATGCAACATTTTATACAGAGAAAATATTATTGATGACATTTAATATGAACCTACTTCATATGGTAGTTCATAAGGGGAAAAACTTTTTGTACACTAGATCAACAACAAAAACATGAATAAATTTTATTTGTGTACAGCCAAATGGCCCATAACATTACTCAGTTATCATGCTTCTTTTAAAGGTTTCAGTTAAAATAAGACTAGTAGAGGCTGGGGACAGATCTCAGTTGGTTGAGTGCTTGCTAGGGCTCAAATCCTATCACCACATAAAACTGATCATGGTAGCTTATGCCTATAACTCCAACACACTCGGGAGGTAGAGACGGAAGAATCAGAAGCTTAAGATCACCTTCATGTATTGAGTTCAGGATGAGCCTAGCCTAGAGATGCTCTAATAAAATATATTAAATGAAAATAGTAATATAATAAAATGACTACAAATTAGTTCCATTGCCAAGCACATACTATGAAGAATAAGATTTGAAGGAACTGAAACCACAGCATTTATCTCTGTAACACATTGACGACAGGGCAAACAGGGGAATGAAGGTCTTAGTAAAGAAACTGAAAATGGTTTTGTCATGAGCCTTTTTGATTCGTTCATTATAAGGAGAAGTGAGTTGTTTGGTGTTTTGGAAACAAAAACATTCTATGTTTAAGTTCATTCTAAAGTAAGTACTTACAGCAGTTTTATATGCAGCTTCAATGTAAAACACGAGGTTCTGTATAAAATTGACTTCGTCTAGGCTGTGGATGATATGGAGTCCTGAGGGAAAAAGACAGTTAGTTGGTTATCACTTCAGCCTCCTGCCCCAAAATGGAAATGACTCAGTGAACTCTGCTTCAATCAACTTCACTTCAATTGCCTTTACTGACCTGACCAGCACATGTATTTTTATAAACTGAGATAGACCTTTCATATAACTTATCGTGTAATTCATATAATATAATGGTTGTTATTGTATTACAGTATATATCTATTACATCAATTCTGGGACATATTCATCATCACAAGAAGGAATTCTTTACTCATTGGGCGTTCATATAAACTGAGAAGTATATTATGTTATCAGTGTTTGTTTACTGAACACAATATTTTGAAGCTCCCTTTGTGTTGTGGGATGCATTAGTACTTCTTTTATTGCCAAAAAATATTAATTGTGTGAACGCACCATATTTAAATTATCCAATCATCAGGTGATAGACCTTGTTGTTGTTTCTACTTTGTAGCTATCGTAAATAATGCTGCTATAAATATTCATATATACTTTTTGTGTATGTGGACATATTTTTCATACATACATATATATACATATTCATACATACACATATATGCATACACACACGCTTAGGAGAGAAACTGCTGGATCATATGGTAACTCTATATTTAAGCCTCTGAGGCATTGCTAGACTGCTCTTCAAAGTGATTGTATTATTTTACATTAAAACTTAAATTTCTTTACTTAGTTATTTATCTATTTATTTATGTGTGTGCATGCCATGGTACACAAGGAAGTCAGGACAACTAAGGGTAGTTGGTTCTCTCCCTCCACCATATGGATCCAGGTATTGCATTCAGGTTGTCAGACTTAGTAGCAAGTACTTATACCTGCTGAGACATATCCTTTGCTCTTATTTTACATTTCCCAGAGTAGTGAACAAAGGTTCCAACTTCTCAATATCTTCAGCAACACCTTTTAATCTGTCATCTTGATTCCTGCCATTCTGTTGTGGCTGAAGTGGTCATTACAGTTATTCAGGTCAGTATTCCTCTAGTGACTGATGATGCACAGCATTTTGTAATGTACTTAATGGTTATTTCTACAAACTCCATAGAGGAAAATCCAGTTCATATCCTCTAGCCACTTTTTATAAAATAAATTGAGCTTTTTGGTGTATGAGTGTTTTTGCCTACATATATGTCTGTGTGCTTCATGCATGCTCTGTCTGTTTAGTCCAGAAGAAGACATCATATTGCCTGGAACTGGAGTTACAGATAGTTCTGACCTGTCATGTGGGTGCCATGAATTGAACCCACGTCCTCTAGAAGAGCAGCCCATCTCTCTAGCCCACTCTAGCCATTTTAAAGGAGGCTATTTCTCTCTCTCTCTCTCCCTCTCTCTCTCTCCCTCCCTCCCTCTCTCTCTCTCTCTCTCTCTCTCTCTCTCTCTCTCTCTCTCTCTCTCTCTCTCTCTGAGACAGTGTCATCATAGGATGACCTTAAATTTGAGATCCTCACACCTTTGCCTTCTATTAGGTTTAAAAGCATATACCACCCCAACATATCTGACTTAGTTATTCTGATATTTTCTAAACAATGAGTTGTGAGAATTCTTTCTACTCAATATAAATAGCTTATATATGATTGCAAATATTTCCTTCTATATAGGTTGATTTTACATACATACACACTACACACAATACACATACATACATACATACATATATCATACATACACACACACACACTGAGAAAGGCTGGGTGTTTTTTTTTAATGGGTTCTCAGCTTTTTGGAACAGGAATAGCATAAGGGCAAGATGTAGCTGCTAGAGTTTCCTGGTATCATGGTGAATCCATCAGGATTCGCCACTGGAGGAGTCAGATTAAAGGCTTACACAATTGGGTTTTAGTTGTTGCACCCAGAGATTGAATTACCATTGCTTCCATAAATAAATAAATAAATAAATAAATAAATAAATAAATAAATAGGGTCTCATAGGTTAGCATCAAATTTGCTATTAGCTGAAGATGAACTTCAACTCTGGATCCCACCCTCACCTCCCAAGTGCTCGGATTACAAGCAGACATCATACTATACACAGATTCTTTTTTACTTTCTTAGATGGGTCCTTGATGTTAATTTTGGTAAATTGCAATTACGATTTTCTTCTTTAGCTGTTTATACATTTGGCATCATATCCAAGAGAACATTCACTCCTGCTTCCCTTTGCTGTTATTTATTTATATTGTTTCTGTTTTATGAGAAGAGTCTCGTGTATCCAAAGATGGCTTTAAACTCACTATGTAACCAACCCCGGCTTTGGATTCCCAATCCTCTTGTGTCTACCTCTCAAGCACTGGGATTACAGGTGTGTGCCCCCACGCCTGTCCTCCCTTCTACCCTCCCTCTTCCACTCTTTTCAACCTTTTCTCTCTTTTCCTCTCCCCACTTTCTTTGACAGGGCCATGATATATATCCCAGGTAGCATCAAACTCATAATCCTCCTTTCTCTGCCTCCTGAGTGCTAGGATATAGGTGTGTACCACTATATATTTCTATTTTCTTGTTCCTTTGCATCTAAATTTTTAGGTTGAAAACTGGGTAGTATTATATGTTAGTATGTTGTGAGAATGCAAGATCCGAGACTATTCTCTGGAGACTGTTTCTATTTATTTAGAGGTTTAACTGAACTAATTCAGTACAATCTATTCCCCCATAACATGCAGCCTCTGGTAGCCATCAGAAGACACAGTCTTAGGAACATGAACTGTCACTCTAAGATGATGTTATTGGAGCTCGTTAACAATTTCTTTCCTCTTTTCTGTCTGGGCCACTGCCCTGAGCAGACCTTGGGTGCAAACTCCACAGCCAGTCCCACAACACTGGAGGAAGCTCTACTCCCAGGCGCTCTAACACTCCCAGGATCATAGGATCAGAGGTGAGAAAGACACATCTGCCCCAACACTGGAAATAACTGAGACCAGCAGGACCCAGGCAACTAGGAATTCTGCCCATTCAGTAGCATGTGCTCCTTCCTGTCAGACATTGGGTGCAAACTCCACCACAAATCCCACAACACCCAGAGGAAGATCCACCCCAGGCACTCTAACACACCCAGGATCAGAGCCAGTCCCACAACACCCAGAGGAAGATCTACATCCAGACACTCTAACAATCCCAGGATTATAGGACAGACAGCCTGGTCTCCATTGAACCCCAGCGGTACCCTATGTGTGGTAATTTCCACCTACATGGGATGGTAGGCGTTCCCTCATGTCTCCTGGACCCCTGGCTCCTGTCGAAGTTACCGCCCCTATAGCCCCCACAGGAGAGGCATGTGGCTATTAGTCAGGTAGACAATGTCCCAATGGCCTTCTGGCTAGACTCCTCCACAGCTACCTAGCAACAGCAAGATAACAAAGCCCACTATAAGAGGGGCTGCTTGGCCCCTCCTCACTCTCTAAGCTTTCTTACTCTCTAAGCTTTTACCTCTCTTACTCTCTAGCCTTCTCTCTCTCTCTCTCTCTCTCTCTCTCTCTCTCTCTCTCTCTCTCTTCCCCCTTCTCTCCTCGTGGCCATGGCTGGCCTCTCCCTCTCTCCTTCTACCTTTTCTCTTTCTCCCTGCCTTTCTATAATAAAGCTCTAAAACTATAGACTGTCTCTGAAGGACTCTCACCTGCGTGGAAACCACCCAGCACCCCTCTTTCCCCCTGCCCTCTCTCCCCGTATCTCTGGGGCCAAGTGCCACCCCAGGGCCCCTATTCTGTTCTCAGCTTCTCGGCAGTATCCAGCTTGGGATGCTGGAGGCTGAGAATCTGGTACCGGGGGCTGCCCCTTGTCCAACCCCTGCCTTGTGGGGTCAGTGGCTTCAAACAGCCAGATGCCCACCCGGGGCTGCATAGAAAGCATGTGCTCATCTGCCTGCCCAGAACACCAGAACTCGGGCGGGATGCAGGCACTCTCTCCAACTCCCCTCTTCCGACACACCCACAGCCCTACACAGGATCATAGGATGAGAGCCATTCCCACAACACCCAGAGGAAGATCCATTCCCAAGCGCTCTAACGCACCCAAGACCACAGGATAACAGGATCCCAGGAGCTTGCTCACACCAGGATCCCAAGGTCTCAGAGGCAGCTTGAGTCCCAGGAGCTCTGACACACCCAGGATCTCAGGATCACAGAATCCCATAATAACAGGATCACAGAGACAGCTGAACTCTGAGGAGCTCTGACACAACCAGGATCACAGGAAGAACAGGCTCCTGTCAGATATACGGAGGGCAGGTAGCACTAGAGATAATCAGATGGCAGGAGGCAAGTGTACGAACACAAGCAGCAGAGACCAGGATTACCTGATATCATCAGAACCTAATTCTCCCACCACAGCAAGTCCTGGATACACCACCACACTGGAAAAACAAGATTCGGATCTAAAACTACTCCCATGATGGTGATAGAGGACTTTAAGGAGGTCATAAATAACTCCCTTAAAGAAATACAGGAGAACACAGGTAAACAGCTAAAAGCCCTTAAAGAGGAAACACAAAAGTCCCTTAAAGAATTACAGGAAAACACAATCAAACAGGTGAAGGAAATGAACAAAATCATCCAGGATCTAAAACTCAAAACAAACACAATAAGGAAATCACAAAGGGAGACAACCCTGGAGATAGAAAACCTAGGAAAGAGATCAGGAGTCATAGATGCAAACATCACCAACAGAATACAAGAGATGGAAGAGAGAATCTAAGGTGCAGAGGATACCATAGAAAACATTGACACAACAGACAAAAAATGCAGAATGCAAAATGCAAAAACTTCTAACCAAAAACATCCAGGAAATCCAGGACACAATGAGAAGACCAAACCTAAGGATAATAGGTATAGAAAAGAGTGAAGATTCCCAACTTAAAGGGCCAGCTAATATCTTCAACAAAATTATAGAAGAAAACTTCCCTAACCTAAAGAAACAGATGCCCATGAACATAAAAGAAGCCTACAGAACTCCAAATAGACTGGACCAGAAAAGAAATTCCTCTCATCACATAATAATCAAAACACCAAATGCAGTAAATAAAGAATATTAAAGGCAGTGAGGGCAAAAGTCAAGTAACATATAAAGGCAGGCCTATCAGAATTACACCAGACTTCTCACCACAGTCTATGAAAGCTAGAAGATCCTGGACAGATGTCACACAGACCCTAAGAGAACAACAATGCCAGCCCAGGCTACTATACCGAGCAAAATCTCAATTACCATAAATGGAGAAACCAAGATATTCCATGACAAAACCAAATCTACACATTATCTTTCCACAAATCCATCCCTACAAAGGATAGTAGATGGAAAACACCAACACAAAGAGGGAAAATAAACTCGAGAAAAAGCAAGAAAGTAATCTTTCAACAAACCTAAAGAAGATAGCCACATGAACAGAATTCCAACTCTAACAACAAAAATAACAGGAAGAAACAATTACTTTTCCTTAATATCTCTTAATCAATGGACTCAATTACCCAATAAAAAGGCAGAGACTAACTGACTGGTTACGTAAACAGAACCTAACATTTTGGTGCATATAGGAAACCCACCTCAGGGGCAAAGACAGACACTACTTTAGAGTGAAAGGCTGGAAAACAATTTTCCAAGCAAATGGTCCCAAGAAACAAGCTGGAGTAGCCATTCTAATATCGAATAAAATCAACTCTCAACCTAAAGTTCTCAAAAAAGACAAGGAGGGGCACTTCATACTCATCAAAGGTAAAATCCTCCAAGAGGAACTCTCAATTCTGAATATCTATGTTCCAAATGCAAGGGCACCCACATTCATAAAAGAAACTTTACTAAAGCTCAAAGCACACATTGCACCCCACTCAATAAGAGTGGGAGACTTCAACATCCTACTCACCAATGGACAGATCATGGGAACAGAAACTAAACAGAGACACAGTGAAACTAACAGAAGTTATAAGCCAAATGTATCTAACAGATATTTATAGAACATTTCATCCTAAAGCAAAAGAATATACCTTCTTCTCAGCCCC
The DNA here is from genome assembly GCF_000001635.26 of Mus musculus. NCBI lineage: Eukaryota > Metazoa > Chordata > Mammalia > Rodentia > Muridae > Mus > Mus musculus. The sequence continues at coordinate 102,631,674 of NC_000086.7, forward strand.
TCACAGTACCTTCTCCAAAGTTCACCATATAACTGGTCACAAAACAGGCCTCAACAGATACAAGAAAACTGAAATAATCCCATGCACCCTATCAGATCAGCTCAGACTACGGCTGGTCTTAAATACCAACAAAAACAATGGAAAGCACACATACATGTGAAAGCTGAACAATGTTCTACTCAATGATAACTTGGTCAAGGAAGAAATAAAGAAATTAAAGACTTTTTAGAATTTAATGAAAATGAAGATACATCATAACAAAACTCATGGGACACAATGAAAGCAGTGGTAAGAGGAAAACTCATAGCTCTGAGTGCCTCCAAAAAGAAACTGGAGAGAGCATACACTAGCAATCTGACAGCACACCTAAAAGCTCTAAAACAAAAGGAAGCAAATTCACCCAAGAGTAGTAGGCGGCAGGAAATAATCAAACTTAGGGCTGAAATCAACCAAGTGGAAACAAAAAGAACTACACAAAGAATCAACAAAACCAGGAGGAGCTGGTTCTTTGAGAAAATCAAGATAGATAAACCCTTTTCAGACTAACCAGAGGGCACAAAGACAGTATCCAAATTAATAAAATCAGAAATGAAAAGGGAGACATAACAACAAACTATATCTTAAAACAATTATTCTGTTTGTTGAATATTAACAGTTGAAAATATTAAAATCATGTTCTATCAAAAAAATGGCTAAGATCAAGTGACAACACATGTTGGCAAGGATGTGAGTGGGGGAGCACACTCATAGAAACAGGTGGAGGGTGGATGGGATAGGGGGTTCCTCAGGGGAGGGGAATCAGGAAAGGGGATAGCATTTGAAATGTAAATAAATAAAATATTCAATAAAAAGAAAAAGAAAAAAGGACATCCTTCACCTAAAAAGCAAACAAACAAAAAATTCTTTCCAAGATCTAGTAGATGGCTGTCTCTGCTGGTATGAAGCTAAGGCCCAACCCCTGGTTTCAACTGATTGTTTAATGATTTTGTCGAATCCTCAAAAATAAATTTCTCTATCGTTTTAAACAATTAGACTCAGGTCCTTTCTGGTACAATCTTTGAGTCAAGTCTTTGATACTTGTTCTTACACTTAAAAGGACTCCTTAGCTTTCTTTGGATTTTTAAAAATTTCTAGCTAATCTTTTTCTTAGTTTCTTGCTGTTACTGAACAATTAACTTCATCTTAATTATTTAGATGTGTTTTTACTAAGACCACCTTTGATGTGTGTGGGTGTTTTTCCTGTATGATATCTGTGTACCATGTACGTGCAATGCCTGCAGAGGCCAGAAGGGACATGGAATCCCCCTGGAACTAGAGTTACAAACGGTTGTGAGCCATCACGTAGATGTTGAGAATCAAGCCCAGATCCTCTAGAAGAGTAGCCACCTCTCCAGCCCTACATCATAATTACTAAGTAATTATCTAATTTTCTCACACTTCATTTGTAAAGGCAATTTTCTTCAGAAGAGTTAAGGAGCTTTGTTTTTACAGTGTGTTGCTACCTTCCATGAGAATATTCATGCCAGTGCTGCAGACCATTTCTTTTGGAATGGCATTCCTGTTTTAGACACTAAGCTCTGGACAGAGTGGTAGCTTCTGATCTTCCCAGCTTGCATATTCCAGTGTAGGATGTTTGCCTCAGTCAAGAAGTAGATGACATAGTGGTCTCACTCTGCTCTATCTAAGGGAGATCCTATTTCCTAAGTGTCTGGGGATATGGGGGATCCTAAAGCTGTACTTGCCTGGACTAGGGCTTGCAATACAGAGCTTGGAAGGGTAATAAATGATGCCAGCTTGTTTTCTGAGGGACATTCAGGAACCTTAAACTCAACATGGTGATTCTCAACATGGGGATCATGACTCCCAAAGGCCATTTAAAAACACAGATGTTTACATTATGATTAATAACAGTCGCAAAATGAAGTAGCCATAAAAACTAGTTTATGGTTGTGAGTCACTCCCACATAAGGAACTGTATTAAAGGATCTCAAGCATTAGGAAGGTTGAGAACCAGGGCTGGAGAGATGGCTCAGTGGTTATGAGCACTGACTGCTCTTCCAAAGGTCCTGAGTTCAAATCCCAGCAACCACATGGTGGCTCACAAACATCTGTAACAAGATCTGATGCCCTCTTCTGGTGTGTCTGAAGACAGCTACAGTGTACTTATATATAATGAATGAATGAATGAATGAATCTTAAAAAAAAAGAAGTTAAAGGAAGGTTGAGAACCACTAAACTAGAGCTTAGGAGAGAGGAAGCCTGTGTTCTGTCTATACAGCCTGGAATAGTGCTTCTATTATCCTGAGTTGGGATAGGAGGTTAAGCTGAGGCCAGATACCTCAGTCCCTTGATGTTCTTAATAATTAGGGGTTTTTTGAGTGCTTCTCTACTTACTGCAAATCCTTTTGAACAATATCCAATGGACAATTTCAAAGTATTGGTTTGTTCTTAAATTTCCAGCATCTTTGGCTGTTTTGCTGGAGCTCTTCATGCTACTATTCTATAAATTTCATTCAATTTCTGCCTAAATCTATCTTCACTAAGTGTGGGGAGCTGCCCTCACATTCGCCATTACAAGATGGCGCTGACATCCTGTGTTCTAAGTAGTAAACAAATAATCTGCGCATGTGCCAGGGGTAGTTTTTCACTCCATGTGCTCTGCCTTCCCTGTGACGACAACTCGGCCAATGGGCTGCAGCCAATCAGGGAGCGACACGTCCTAGGCGGAGGATAAGTCTCCTTAAAAGGGACGGGGTTTTGCCATTTTCTCTCTTCCTCCTGAAGAAGTAAGCAATAAAGCTTTTGCCGCAGAAGATTCCGGTTGTTCTGAGCGTGTTCTTGCCGGTGGAACAAAAGCTCGGGCAATAACTAAGTATTCAAGAACATTCAAGCTATTGCTAGTTCTCTATGAAGATCTTTTATTATATTCTTTTCACCACAATGTTGCTTTTTAACTTCAATCCAAATGCATTATACAAAATTTGTATTATTTATTGCTAAAGTATTTCACTGACTTCTTTACTAGTCTTCTACCTTAATTTTGTTCTTTATCTAATCTATCTCATGCAACCTATCTTCCTGCTACTAGAATGAACCATCCCTTGATTATCCACATCAAACATCTCTACTGGTTGCAGAATATAATTCTAAAATATTTAGCATGCTATAGAAGTCCTCATGAAATGTTTTAATCTATCTTTGCTTCCATTTTGGGGAATCATATTTAAAAACCATCAGGGATATTTAGTCAGTGCCTGCTTTAAAGAGAGAAAATAAAAAGCTAGGTGAAGGTGGCAACGTCATACTTACTTTACAACTCTATCAGGTCAGAATACTTGGGAGCTTAAAAACACTAGCCATCGAATACCCAAGGGAGCCAGGCAGTGGTGCCACATGCCTCTAATCCCCAGTACTCGGGAGGCAGAGGCAGGGAGATCTCCGAGTTTGAAGCCAGCCTGGTCTACAGAGTGAGTTCCAAGGCAACCAGAGCTACACAGAGAAACCCTGTCTCAAAATACCACCCACCCCAATTTTTTTAAATTTAAAAATTAAAAATGGTAAACAGCTTTCAGAGTTGAAATAAAAATATTATTCAAAGTGAAATTATAACTACCATTCTACTTAAAGAAATAAAACAAAATTAAATTTGTTGTGGAAGAAATTTCTCCTCCAAAAGGAGATTAATTGGATGATCAACTCATAATTTCAAAGAAAGCTTATTCAAACTCTAGGGTGTAAAAAGAAAAAAGTTAAGGAGTTTATTACCAAACATTTATTTGCAGAGAGGCAGAGAGAGAGAGAGAGAGAGAGAGAGAGAGAGAGAGAGAGAGAGAGATTTGTTTCCTTTAATATCAAGGAACTCTCTGGCCTGGACAATTTAGTGAGATCCTCTCTCAAAAAAAATGTAAAGGGTTAAGATTTTAGCTTCGTGGGTAGAGGAGTGGGGGGGTGGGTATGGGGGACTTTGGGGATAGCATTGGGAAATGTAAATGAGGAAAATACCTAATTTTAAAAAAAGGAAAAAAAAAAGAAAGAAATTAAAAAAAAGATTTTAGCTTAGTGGTAGAGTGCTTGTTTGGCATGCATGATTCCCTTCTTTGAAACCCCAACACCACAGAAAACATAGTATTGTAAATACATTAACTTACTCTGAATGATCTGGAAATGTTCTTATTAAGTTTAGGAACTCCATATAATAGAATTGTTTTCACCTCCAATTTTACATCTATAAAGCATCACTTTATGTAGTTTTGAATGACCTAGAAGTTAGTATGTAAACTAGGGCTGGCCTATATCTGCCTCCCAAGTGCTAGGATACAGAGAGATGTGAGCTACTATATTTTTTTTAATTTTCTTTTACATATCAGGCATCTAACTATTATCACAAAACTACTTAAATAGAATACTGCTTAATAATGAAACATACACATTTAGATTCAGATCATACTAATAAAGAATATATAAACTGGGTGGTTCTGTAGCCACAGTGACCAAAGGCATACTGGTGTAGAATATGAAAATTAAAAAAAAAACAAACCTTTGCCCTTCCTTCCCATCTCCTGGCATCTGAGAATTAATAAATAATAATAAAAAACCTAGCTAAAGATCTAGCCCACTTTTCTGGGTTCCCATTTCAAAAGAGTATTAATTAGAACTGCAAATTTGCTTCTCAATAAAATAAGATATTGCCTATACCTCAAAAAAAGTTATCTAGCTATAGCAAACTTACAAACTATTGTTATTTGCAATTTGCTTCATTGAGTACCCTAAACAGATACTTTATTTTCTAGTCAATCCCTACAGAGAAAGTAGATGAACCAGAGATGATCCAAACTTACAAGCATGCAGTTATTCTCTTCTTGTACTGACCTGAGGCAGTCATTTGTGCTAGGAAGAGCAGGTACACAGAAGTAGCATCCAACTGCAGGTGTCCCCACTGGTCATCACCCACCACAGTGGCACAAGTTTTGGTGTTGTACTTGGCATGGAGGCTATCTTTAGTACTCTGACTGTACTTGAAGGACTCTACTTTATCCACCTGACAAGGAAACAGTATAAAATGGCCAGTCAGATAAATCAACCTATATGCTATGCATCTATCTGTAGGGCTCTGACATACACATCACCATACTCTGCCTTCAGGAAATTGTGAATATGGGAAATATACTATTACCTGCTTTTTTTCTACACTGGGGAAATCTAGCATTTTTAATAAAAAATAAGAAATAGTTTTTAAAAACCCACCTATTTCTTGTTCATTTCCTCTTTTCTATGCTTTTCAAATGGTTACTTTGTCATATTGTAGAGAAACTGGACGCTCAAATGTATAAGAACAGTTTAGTGAGAAAATGCAGTGCTATACATTTGTTCTTGAATTTAAAGTAGGAATGTGCAGATAAATTGACAGATGAGGGTATTTTTATTAATGTACCTGTGCATAGTTGTTTGTGGGTGTGGGTACCCCCAGAGGCCAGAAGAGGGCATTCGACTCTTTGGAGCTGAAGTTATAAGAGTTGTAAGCCACCCAACAAAAGTGAGTATTAGGAACCAAACTCAGGTCTTCTGCAAGAGCAATATGTGCTCTTAACCATTAAGCCATCTCTCTAACCCCAAGAGGATAAATTTTGAAGATGCCATAAAAAGAGTTAATGAGAGCCATATAGAGTCACAAAACTGGTATTATAGAAAACTAATTAGAAGAGGCTCATTGGGAGCTGGGGATATACCTCAGCGGTACTGTAATCTGAGGATGCATAAGGCCCTGGGTCCAATCCCTAACACACACACACACACACACACACACACACACACACACACACACACAGAGCAGAAATCCAGACCTTAGATAACAGGCAACTAGTTTCTAACCTAGTTCCTGATATGTAGATATGATTATTTATGTCTCTGATGTATGATAATCTTAAATATGGTTCATGAAATTTGTGACTATATCTATTTAACAGGACAAAGCATAACTATCTAAAATATAAATAAAGTATAAAGACACAAAGTGATATATGTGAGACTAGTAAAGAGATACATACAATAAATAACTTCATATTCATTTAAAAATCATGAAGTTTAGAAGTTGAGATCTGTTCCTTTCTACTTTGCTCTAATTAACTCAGGTTCAATATGTTTTAAGATCTCAGAATATAGGTTTCTTAGTAAAATACTTTTGTGTGGAAAAATGCCATAAACTCAAAATGTAAATGGTAGACTATAAACATATTTGCAATGTACAAATGATTAACATCCATAATACACAAGAAGTCAATAAGCAAGAAACAGACAACCTACAAAGAGGCAAAGCTCTAGCAGGTAATTCACCAGTAAGGAACTGCAAATTTTCAATTCACATATAAAAGGATGTTTAGCTACACACAAGGCCAGGGAAGACCAATTATTTGAAGTTCAAGATTCCTTTGCCCCAATCTTAAAATTGAGAATACTTTGAATGATTTTTTCCACGTAAATTTTGTATCAAAACTCAAAATTCAAACTTCAAACACTAAATTAGGTGTAAACACTAAATTCAAATCAACATCTGGTTCTTTATAGGCCTTATCCCATTTAGTGTGTAAGGAATGTTTTCCTAGAGAGAGTTTTTTTTTTTTTTAATTTCAGAGTATTTTCTTTTTTTGTGTGGTGGTACACAGCTTTATTTATTTATTTTTTAATTGGATATTTTATTTATTTACATTTCAAATGTTCCCAGTTTCCCCTCCAGAAACCCCCTATTTCATCCCCCCTTGCTTCTATGAAGGTGCTCCCCCAACCACCCACCAACTCCCACCTCACTGCCCTGGCATCCCCCTACACTAGTGCATTGAGCCTCCACAGGACCAAGGGCCTCTCCTCCCATTGATGCATGTCAAGGCCATCCTCTACTACATATGCAGCTGGAGCCAAGGCTCCCTATTTGGTTGGTGGTTTAGTCCCTTGGAGATCTGGGGAGGGGGTCTGGTTGGTTGGTATTGTTGTTCTTCTTATGGAGTTGCAAACCACTTCAGCTCCTTAGAGTATTTTCTCTATCTACTGAAGACATGAGAAATTATATAACGTGCAGTGTGCTTATCTTTTTAAAAATCTGAAAATGTATTAGTTTTAGAAGGGATGTGGGCCTAAAAGTTTCAGATAAGATTAAAAAAAAAAAACCTGTATCATGCTTTATCTAGTGCGCATAACTGCAAATAGGATAATGATTCTTTTTGAGAAAAATCATTCATAAGGGGAGGAAAAAGACTGAAAGGAAATAATTCTAGTTGTAACAGGGTCTGTGTACCATGCCCATCCCAGAGTTCTGAACCTTCTAAAATTAGAGACTACAATTTGTGAATCTGAATAAAAGGTTATAAGCATCATTAAGATGTTATGTTTTATCAGAAGTTGTTACCAGTGCCATACCTGTCTGATCATGCAGTGCAGCAGTCCCCTCATTAACTTCACTACACTCTGCAAAAATAAATGGAAACCAGACGGTTATAAACATACCGAGATACAAGAACACTTATTCAGCAGCTTCGGTCAGTACATGACCTTTGAGAACTAGTAACCCTATCCTGGGCTCTACTTGCATGGCATTTACTTTATAGGCACACAAAACAGACTGCAGCTAAAAGTTAAATCAAAAGCCATGCTTTATGATCCCTTGAATTTAAGTACTAATATAAAAACTCTAAGGCACTTTTACCTAAAAATGAGCCAACCATCTAATAGTTGAGAATCCACCTAGAGAAAAGGCGCAAGTTAGCTCACTCCCCGGGCTCTAAGGCTCCGCCAGTATATGCCCTCTAGCCTTGATGGCATCTTCTTAGTTAAAATCTCATTTTATTTTTAAAGACTCATTTTTTCATTCCATCTGTATGAGTGTTTTGATTATATGTATATGTGTACATCTCATGCACACCTGGCATGAGTAGGGAGTATGTTTTAGAACATCACAGCATGGAACAGCTTCCCCAATTCTCTACAAATCTTTCTGTTTTACAGTCTAGAAGATCTTAAGTCATCTTTGTGTTCCACAGACCATACTATGAGAAAATTTTCCAAGTAATACTGTGAGGGCGACTGTAAATTAAGAACACTGTTAAGAGAAACACAGTGGCAAGTTACTACTGTTTCGTACAGTGTTGTATTGTGTTTTACTTGGAAAGGTGGGCTCTCAGGCACACAGAGTTTAAAGAACCACAGGACACACAGGGAAAACTAGTAAGAAGAGACATAAAAACTGGCATTTGGATCTCAACTGAGGTCAGAGCTAAAGGAAGAGAGCTGGAAATCATTCCTAAAAAGGTAATGGAAAACCCATGAGAAACAGATGAGAGACAATACAAAGAGAAGAAACTAAGAACCAGAAGTGGGGGCAGCCAAAGAGATGGTGATCTGCCTGAGTGTTTATTTTTATAGCTATAAGACATTTTTTAAAGATTTATTTATTTTATGTATATGTGTACACTGTAGCTGAACAGATGGCTATGAGCCTTCATGTGATTGCTGGGAATTGAATTTTTTTAGGACCTCTGCTCGTTCCAGTCAACCCCACTCACTCCGGTCGACCCCACTTGCTCCAGTTGGCCCTGCTTGCTCTGGCCTAAATATTCTTTTATTTATTATTATAAATAAGTACACTGTAGCTGTCTTCAGATGAACCAGAAGAGGACATCAGATCTCATTACGGATGGTTGTGAGCTACCATGTGGTTGCTGGGATTTGAACTCAGGACCTCTGGAAGAGCAGTCAGTGCTCTTAACCACTGAGCCATCTCTCCAGCCCTGAGACTTGTTTTTTATCTATGTGATCAAGAAAGGAGGGAATCTGTAAATATATATTTGTGTATAATTCTATTTACAATATAGATTAAGGAAGTTAGTTAAACCCATTTCTTATTTCCATCTGCTATTCTTATTGGTTTTCTGATTTTATGAAAGAGAAGCAAAAACGAGAGTTGGAAGAAAGGGTATATAAATGACTAACAATGCTTTGGGGGAAATCCACACAGTAATGGCAAGTTGGCAGCAGGTAGAAATTTAATCTGTGGATGTATTGGACTTAATCTATGTTCACTTACTAGTTTTACATCGGTTATTATCTCAGCACATTATCAGAATCACCTAGGTAATTTGAAAAAGACCAGTGCTCATGGATATAATTTTTAAATTCTTACTTAAACTGTTTTAAAGTGAGGTCTATCCAGTTAGGATATCGATGAAAAGCTTTCCAAGTAATTCCAATGAATGATGGAACAACAGATTTATTCTTATAATACTGAAAATTTTTGATCAAATTATATCAGGCACATAACTGAAGTTATTCTGATATTAATGTATAGCAAATCAAAACAAGGAACAAACAACTGAGATCAAAACAGCAAAACATTCAGGATAGGATATCGGACTAGAGAGGTTTTCTTAAAAAAAAATACACTCTATGTCTTCCAAATTTCTATTATGGCATTATTTCTATAAAAGTCTGTACTTGCTTCACTAGAGCAAAAACTCTTTTGTATCTCTCAGTAATGGCTTGAAGGAATTCCAAATGGCTACTGATGCTGAAGATAATACAGTGAGACTTGTCCCACTCCCAAGAACAACTTCTGAATATGTTGCTGCTTTTAAAAATAACCAGATCCCAATAACCTGATTTGTAAATCAGAAGTGGAGCTCAGATTTCTTAAGTTCAAGGAAGACGATAGGAGAAACAGCTGCTGTGGTAAGGCTCCTTCTCACTAATGGGAAAAGATCTACGTATACTTACAACTAGCATAGTACTTTATCATTAAAGGTCTTGTGTAATTCAAATGATGCCAAATGATTGCCTTTTTAAACACTTAAGATGAAGTAGTTCCTTTCTGTTCAGAAGTTCTAGAAAGGATACTAATTTATTGAGGGGAAGGTGCCTTAAAAGTTGGCTTAAAGTCATCTGCTGACTCTGACCTCAATTTGACCCCAGGCAACAGGCTCTCTAAAATTGTGGTCATAGTTATAAAGATCAACGAAGTCATTATTTTTGTCTAATGAAGAAAACCTGTTGATCTGTCAGGTCCACTCATACAGATACCACAATTATTTTCAAAAGAGAGAGGGGGGAGATAAAATAGTACACTTTGGGGAGGGAGGGAGGGAGGGAGGGAGAGAGAGAGAGAGAGAGAGAGAGAGAGAGAGAGAGAGAGAGAGAGAGAGAGAAATAAAATAATACACATTTGCTCCCAAATATTCCTTGCAATGAAAATAAAATGGTAGAACCTGAAAATACACTTAGAGAATTATTAATCTTGGGAAATATATCCAAGTAGGATTTTCAAAAGTAAAGTAATAAATAGTCTGAGCCCTCTTCCCTGAATTATAGTTTTCAAGTTTCCACCACAATAACCAAACCAGAGCAGACCACATCAGACCAAACCAAACCCACTGCAGATACAATAGTAGGAAAACCTTATAGAATGCAATTTGAGCAAGGTGGCACAAGGGCTATTTTTCCTTCAATTCCTGCTCCCCCATTACACCCACACAGAGCCCCACATCTCTGTATAGTTTTGTTTTGATTACCTGCTCCAGTTCATAGGCCTTTGCCTTGTCCTCATCACGGTCAGCATTTTTGCGATATGCCAGGCCCAAACCCCACACAGCCAGGATACTGTACACATTATCTCGGACCCAGGCATCTTTTTGATCATAGCTGGCTGGAAGCAAGCCTGTCACTGGATTCTGCAAGATCAATTAAGAGAGAGAGAGGACAGGCAACTAACCTCAGAATGTTAAAGGGAACAAAATCTAGGGAATATTTTACTTAGAAACTTTAGTCTTTCTCCTACTTCCCCATTCTCAAATTTTCGACCTTTCTTCTCTTTTAACCAGTTGCAGGTAGATACTATCCCCCAGCTTTACTGAGTTATAACTGACAATAAAAGCTGTACATATTTACTGTATACAACATGACGATTTGATACATACATGAATGTACTGTGAAATGACAATCAAGTTAATACATCTATTACCTCACTTTTTGATAGGAGGGATCTCCTCTCTCAGCAAGTTTCAACTATATATATATATATAATAAAGTAGTATGGACTAGTCAGTGTGCTGCTACTGCTGCTAATCAGCATTGCAGAACATATTTATATGAGATGAGAAAGTTTCTTCTATTTCCATGCACTATCTTAAGAATAAGGAAAGAGCTGGCTGAAAGCTTACAAGTCCAAAACACAGGTATTATTAAAATAAAGGCATTATTAGGGGTATTATCAAATGTAGTACTAAGGATGCCACTAAGTGCATTTTAAAAGAAAAATAAATATAAAAGTTAAATTCAACTAGCAACGAAAAGTCTGAAGTAAAGGAGTAGGAAAGAAATCTAGAAATATATACAGCCAGGTGCAGTGCCTTATAGCCTATAATTCTCCAGACTGACGCTCCTTCGAGGCCAGCTACATAGTGAGTTTCAGGCCATCGTGGGCTACAAAGACAGACTTGGTTTCAAAAACCAACAACTCCAAAGAGCACATATAAACCAGGTGCAGTGGCGCATACCTGTTACCCCAGCAATGGGGAGATGAAGCTCGAGGATGGGGAGTTTGAGGTCAGCATGGGCTACAAGGTAAAATCCTCTCAACAAAGGAAGAAATAAAACAACAACGGCTTAGGAAACAAACAAAAAAACCCACTGGCTTGTGGTCTGTTGTCCAAACTGTGAAGGCTATGGCAGGAAAATCCCAAGTTCAAGGCCAGCCTGAGCCACTGTGCAAAACTGTTTAAAAGTATGTACAAAGTGCCTTGACCTTCACAGTAGTCTAAGGTCTCTTAGGATGCTCTATGTTCTCATACATCTTTGGGGAAGTGGAGTGGAAGTAGATGGCCCAAACCTGGGGTGAGGGCAATAAAAAAGTGTTATTTCTTGAAACTCTGTCCCTGGAATCCTGCCATAGTTGGGAGGGTGGGGAGTTGGGGGAAGGGGTGGCATTCTGTCTGAGCTCAGAAACCATCACTCTGGAATCACTGCAGAGGGGTCGAGGGTGGGGGATTGTGATTCTCCATGCCACACTTTGATTTTACTCCAAGTTCAACATGCAACTTTCCTTCGGGATCCTTTAAGGTCTCTCCAGAGACAAATGCGTTCAGGGTTCACCCAGAGTCAGTGTCCGGAGCTCACACTTCACCCTTACCTACACTTACCTGATGGCACAGGATGGTCTGATGCACCAGCCGAGCATAGCCGTCCAGGCGGACTCCCGAGTTACTGCGGCTCCTCATGGTGCCACGTCCCTAATCCCCCACTGCACACACGGGAAGCTCGGACGCCAGGCCTACGGAAACCTTCTAAACGCTCCCTTGCTCGTGTGGCCAATGGTTCCCGCGCGTCACCTGGTTCCGGCGGCCTCAGAGTCCACTTCAGGCCGCGGCTCAGCCTCCCGCGGTCTAGGCTTCGGCCGGCAAAGACCCCGTCTCCACTCAGTCTCCCGTGGTCCCCGGGTGGCGCACCGGCATCCTCCGCTTGACTGAAGGAGACCGGGGCGGCCCTGAGACTGAAGGCCGGCGACAGCAGCGGGTCAGCGCCCCGGGTGCCGCCTCCCTTGGCGAGCGTGCGGGGGCGGGGCGTGGGTCCTGCAGCTGCGCGCTACGCCCACGGGCCAGTAGCCCGCCACCCTCCGCCCAGAATGTGTCGCCCGAGGCGCTGTGCTCTCCCCGCCCCCCCGGGGGAGTTATTTTCGAAACACTACAAGTGACTATTTTAATTTTGCACGGTTGTGCGCACAGGCTGTTGCTCTTACTTCTGAAGGACTAGTTTTAGGAACCCTCAGGAACTCTTCAAAACTGAGAGACTGGGACTGAACGATTCCATTTCCGGATCTTCAGGAGCAAAAAGTCGGATTAAGCGCCACACTCTGAAACCAACCAACCAACCAACCAACCAAATAAACACACAAACAAAAACCCCCAGCTCCCTAAGGAGTTCTTTAGCTCCTCCTTAAAGATGCGCGAATCCGCAGCGGTTAGGGAGCTTTGAGGAAGCAAGTGTCAGGCAGGCTGAGAGCAGAATAGGGAGCCAAGCAGTGGCTGAGGGTGCTCTTGATGGGACAGCTGACAGTGGGAGTTATCTGCTTTGGAAAGCTTCCTCGTAAAGTATAGGTGACTAGGCCCAAAGAACAAACATTCAGCTGAAATTAAAGTGACTGAGGAGGGCTGGGGAAGAAGGCTGCCGAGGATACAGTGAGGAGCTTGAGGAATCTGCCTCTGGCAGGCGGTCCCCAAAGGGCTTATGCTTCCGAGCTCTACTGTCCCAACCCCTAACCTTTACTCATAGCCCTCCCAAACTTCTTCTGGGCTCAGCAGGAGTACCACCTGCTTTCTGATTTGCCGGGTAAGAGAATAAGACTGTCTCTTGACCTTTCAAGTTCTAAATCTAAGCCTTCCTTGGCCACCTCACTCTGCCCACAGTGATTTTGCATTTTCGTTCTATTTTTTTTTTCCTCTCCTAAGTTTCTTCTCTTCTTACAAGCTGCCTCTGCGCCACTGCCACCTTTGTCTCTGCTGCAGCTTCTTCCTCAGGCAGTATAGCGTATAGTCAGGCACCTTGGAAGGTGACTAGTGAATATCTGATAATGGTGATGAAAGGTGAGTGCTCAAGTGCTCAGGTTGAACAGCCAGTCAATGATGCAGTTCAACACAGTGGCACGGACTTCTCCAGCAAATAGTTTCCCATTGCAGTCACAACCTACGCAAATGCGATGGCTGGCCAGTACAGCACTTCATGTCCTTAGTACACTGGGAAAGGGAGTTCGGTTTGGAGAGAACACCCTCCTGCCTATGCCCCTAACTCCCTGATATCTTGCCCTCACTCAGACTATAGGCTCAGAAACCTTTTTCTCTACCCTGGTCCCCTTCAAGTGTCTGTCGTCTAGTTTTTCTTCACCTTGATATTTAAGCACATTTTCAAACATTAAAGTAGTATATGATCATTAAAGAAAAATTGCAAAATACAAAAAGGTGAAATAAAATATTGAAATCATAATTCCCCACACCACTATCTTCTTTCTACTCTTTATATTCCTTATGCATAGACCTCCCTTCACCTCATGATAGCATGACTGGATTAGGAATGGCAGAGGTGTGGCATCACTAAGAATGATAGCTAGCTGGCTATCAGCAGACCCTGTTGGCTGGCATTGCCCTGGTGCTTTTATCCTTGGTCCAATTTAGACTTTCAGTCTTGTAGTCTTAGAAACTTGATCTGCTCAGTGTCCCAGAACCAGTAAGACCCAGGAGGCTGACTCATGCTGACTACCTCACAAGAGCTTGGTGCATGAAAACCAGGATGCTGTTTGATATTGAGAAACAAAACTGTAACAGCTTATGTTAACCCGAACACTACATTTTCTCCCTTTAATAAGTTGGAATTTTTATTATATACCTTATATAATGGCCCTGTTAAGTAGATAAACTTCTGATTAATATATATTAGTTGTACAAAATAGGGGGTTTCATTGAAATGTATTAATAATTAAACCTATCTTAGAGGTGGAGAAATGAAGACACATAAAAATTAACTAGTTGGAAGTGTGATCTTCCATGTTGGTTTCGTTGACTCCTTTTATATATGTTTCCAGGTCTCACAGGCACTTATTTTTTAGATATATCTAATTATAAATCAAATTATAGTTGTCAGTCTGAAGTCATTGCTTCTTTTTAAAATCATCAACATGTAAAAGTTGTACATATTTATGGGATACTGTGTGATGTTTTTGATGCATGTCCATGTTGTATAGTGTTCAAAATAATATGAAAGTTAACTCTTCCTAAGAGTTTCAATATTACAAATAAAGTTAAATCCAGTTCTCTCTGTTTAATATCTTCTACCATAGTCTTCTTTGTTCCCCTTCTGAAAGTAGCCACCATTATTGGATTGATTTGTATCCTTTCAAGTTGATTCTTAATATATTTATTTGGAAATATGCATATAAAATGTACTATTGCTTTGTTTGTATTTTTAAAATTTTGCTATTTCTTTATTTTGTGTGTTTGTATTTGTACACATGCATCTGTACATGTGCATCTTGTGTGTGTGTGTGTGTGTAAGAGAGAGATGAAAGAGAGACAGAGAGAGAGAGAGAGAGAGAGAGAGAGAGAGAGAGAGAAGAGAGAGAAAAAAATAAACCAGAGGTTGAAGGTGGCTGTCCTTTTCTTTCACTTGCCACCTTATGTATTGAGAGGAGCTTTCTCACTGAAGCTAGAACTCACTATTTTAGGTTTCTAGCAAGTATCCACCTGTTTCCTTCCCCCTAGTGCTAGGGTTACAGTTGAACACAGCCACATCAAGCTTATACATAGGTTCAGGGGGTCTGAATATCTGAGCCATCTCCCAGAACTCCTTTTTTCTTCCCTTTTCTTTTAATTGTTTGTTTGTTTGTTTGAGTCAGAGTCTCTTTACATTCTTGAATAGCCTGGAGCTCACTATGTAGACCAGGCTGGTCTGGAACTCGCCAAGTAGACCAGGATAATTCAAACTTACACAATACTTAAAGTCTTAGCTAGAGAATTAAGACAACTGCAGGAGATCAAAGGGATACGAATAGGAAAAGAAGTCAAAGTATCTTTATTTGTAGATGATATGATAGTATACATAGTTACCCTAAAAATTCCACTAGGAAACACCTACAGCTCATAAATACTTCCCACAAAGTAGTCAGATATAAAATTAAATCAGAAAAATTAGTATTCCTATTATATACAAATGACAAATGAACCAAGAAAGAAACCAGGGAAACAATATACTTCACAATAGCCTCAAATGATATAAACTATTTGGGGTAACTCTATCAAACAAGTAAAAGTCTTGTAAACTTAAAAACTTTAAGACATTGAAGGAGAAATTAGAGAAGATATCAGAAGATGGAAATGTTGTGGATGGACCTGGTGCTGTTTGTATTTTGATGCTAATTCCACTCTCCTGGGAAGGGTTGCAGACAAGGAGCATACTCAGGAGACTTCTTGTGAACCAATCCCCTAATGAATAAAGGAGCCAATCACTGGGAGAGTAGGAGGGACTTCCTGGTTGGTCGGAGGAAGAGAGGAAGCAGGAGAGAATTAGGTCCTTTTGGACAGGGATAGCGTGAGGACAAGATGTAGCTATGAGTGTCTCCCAGTTTCAGTGATAGATCTGTCAGGATTTGCCACCAAAGGGTTTAGATTTAATAAGGCTTACAAGATTAGAATTTTAGTTGCTGCACCCAGCGATTGAGTTACTGTCATTTTTGTTGTTGTTTGTTTGTTTGTTTTTGTTTTTTGTTTTTGTTTTTTTTTGAGACAGGGTTTCTCTGTATAACCCTGGCTGTCCTGGAACTCACTCTGTAGATCAGGCTGGCCTCAAACTCAGAAATCCACCTGCCTCTGCCTCCCGAGTGCTGTGATTAAAGGTGTGTACCACCATGCCTGGCTGTTACTGTCATTTCTGAACTAAGTTTGTGTTGTGTTTTCCTTCACACAGCAGTTCAACTGGGTTCAAGAGAGAAAGGTACAGAGGCAAAGTGTGGGTTTGCCAGCTATGCATCACAAAGGCCAGGGGGATTTGAACCATGGGGCTGGCATGGTAGTGACCCACCAATGAGAACTTAGTGAGGTGGGTGGAGATGTTTCAGGAGCTCATATATATATATATATATATATATATATATATATATATATATGAATGACTTACAGGCTTCAGGCCAACTAATCAAAAAATAGGCAGCTATAAATGTGAAGTTCAAGAAACTAGTAGTTGCTCAGAACCATGAGGCTGGGTGTTTCAGCTGGTCTTCTATTATAAGCTGGAATCCTGAAGAAGTAGGCTCCAACAGATGTTCTGGCAAGTAAGTGCAGCAAGCAGAGAAGAGTGAGCCTTTCTTCTTCCAGTGTCCTTATGCAGGCCTCTTGCAGAAGATTTGGCCCAGATTAAAGGTGTGCTTCAAGATCTTGGTTAAAAGCACATGTGTCATTTGCAAAACACATGAAACTCAAGAAGAACGAAGACCAAAGTGGGTATACTTTGCCCCTTCTTAGAGTTGGGAACAAAACACCCATGGAAGGAGTTACAGAGACAAAGTTTGGAGCTGAGATGAAAGGATGGACCATCTAGAGACTGCCACACCCGGGGATCCATCACATAATCAGCCTCCAAACGCTGACACCATTGCATACACCAGCAAGATTTTGCTGAAAGGACCCTGATATAGCTGTCTCTTGTGAGACTATGCAGGGGCCTAACAAACACAGAAGTGGATGCTCACAGTCAGCTATTGGATGGAACACAGAACCCCCAATGGAGGAGCTAGAGAAAGTACCCAAGGAGCTAAAGGGGTCTGCAATTCTATAGGTGAAACAACAATATGAACTAACCAGTACCCCAGGAGCTCGTGTCTCTAGCTGCGTATGTAGCAGAAGATGGCCTAGTCGGCCATCACTGGGAAGAGAGGCCCCTTGGTCTTGCAAACTTTATATGCCTCAGTAAAGGGTAACGCCAGGGACAAGAAGTGGGAGTGGGTGTATAGGGGAGTTGGGGGGGAGGGTATGGGGGACTTTTGGTATAGCATTTGAAATGTAAGTGAAGAAAATACCTAATAAACAACAACCACAACAACAAACACATGTGTCTTCCAGCCTCAAAATCTGAGTCACAGGTTTGCCCTCAATTTCTGGATTGTACTTTATTCCAGATATAGCCGCCAAGTTAGCAATTGGGAATAGCCATCACACCATCATTTGAACAAAGTGGCAGCCTATAGAATGGTAAAAGATTTTTACCAACTCCACATCTGACAGAGGACTAATATCCAAAATATACTTTAAAAAATAAAGTAAAATAAAAATAACTAAAAACCCTAGACATCAATAAAACAAATAACCTATTTAAAAAATAGGGTACAGGTCTAAACAGAGAATTCCCAAAACAAGAAACTCAAATGACAGAGTGATACTTAAAGAAATGGTCAATACCCTTAGACATAAGGGAAATTCAAATCAAAACTACTTTAAGATTTCATCTTACTCCCAGAATGTCAAAGATCAATATAACAAATGACAGTTTATGCTACCAAGGATGTGGAATGAGAGGAATATTCATTCATTGCTGGTGAAAGTACAAACTTGTACAGCCACTATGGAAATCACTGTGTTGTTTCCTCTGAAAGATGGGATTTGAACTACCTCAAGATCCACCTATACCACCACAAACATTTGATCAAACATGTTCATTGTGGCTCTATTCAAATTAACCAGAAATTAGAAACAGCCTAGATGTCTGTTGGGGTCCAGGAGTTGCTCCACAAACCACACGTACACCAATCTCAGTCACACGGGGATAGGTTATCGAGCATTCTCTCCTGGACCGCAGACTATAATCAGGAGCTGACTGTGACTGACTATGAGCCAGAATCCTACAGGGCTTTTAAGCCTGAAATCCACAAACATCTGTGCCAAGTTATTTCACCAATCAGGATTTAGGGATAGAAGACTTTAGGAACATGTCTTTGTTGTATACGTATCCTGTTCCCACTAGTTGAGAGTTTCAACTGTGGCAGGGGACTTACCTTGCCTAACATTCATATCTTAACTTGCCAACCACGATTTCATATATACAACTCTTTCTGCCAAGTAAGATGTTAATTCCCAGGGAGTTCTTCAGAACTTAAAACTTTTCTCAACCTCTAGTCAAAATGGAAATTTTACTTCAGATGGCTTCTTACATTGGTACAGATATTTTCTTATGTTGAGGTCCATCCCAGGGTCAGTTTATAAAGGCAAAAACCATAAAAGCTCATACACAGGTGCAGGAAGTGCTGTTGGGTGGTTGGTTTGGGTCCAAGCTTATTGTAGCTACCTATACAGAGCAGTTCTAACTGACCTGTATAACAGAATATGCAACCAACGTGGGCATAAGAAAATTTCCTAGTAATTGCACAGGAGAAAGTTTTCTTATAACATTAGTAACAGCATAAGATGGCTGGCTAGACAGGCAGGCATTACCCAGGCCTTAACAATGTCCCACAACAAAAGAATGGATAAAGAAAAATGTGGAATATTTACAAAATTGAATATTATTTCAGCCTTTAAAAGAAATAAAATTATGAAGTTCACAGGTAAATGGACAGAACTAGAAAATAATATCCTGAGTGAGGTAACCTAGTCCCAGAATAACAAATATGGTATGTTATTGCTTATATGTGGATATTAGCTGTCAAGTCAATGATAACCAAATACTGTCTGTATAGAACCACAGAAGTTAGGTGTAGAGTAAGGGACTAGAGATGACAAATCTGTCTAAGAAAGTGAAATAACTATAAATGGATGGGGGATGAAATAGGAAGATCAAGTGGGGAGGGGAGAGAAAAATTAGGGAGTGAAGACGGGTAGAGACCACTAAAATTAAGGGACATTGGAAGGGTAGTATGGAAACCTATTACAGTAGAAGCTTCCTAAAATACAAACACATATGAAAGTGATCTAAATAAAATCACCAAATAATGGGGGAGACCAAACCATCTTTTGCCACCACAAGAAGCTTCAAGTGCCAGAATTGGGGTAAATCTATGGGAAACTCCTGCTAATTAAGGTGGAAGTCTACCACTGACGGGATAACATTTTGAACTTGGTGTATAATGGAGGACTACTTTCATTGGCAGGGCTTCTCTTCTCTGACCTTGTCTGGGGAGTTCAAAAATCCCACACATCTCTATCTGCAGAATGTCACATAGCCTTGGTTAAGATTACATGTTCAACTTACTTTCTCCTCAAAAGAACCTGTTGGGCTAGCACCTGAAATTCCTGAAATCCTTCTGTATGCATTTGAGTATCATAAGCCTTCAACCAATCCTGAATATTCTGTCCATCCTGAATATTCTGATCCCCCATCCCCAAATTATATAAGCCTTGAATCACCCCCAGAAAAGTTATTCTTCCTGGTCCAGGTGTCACTTTTCTTATGTACTCACTGGACTTCTGACCACCATCCCTCCTCCATCCATTGTCTCTGTTCCCTTTGCCCTTGTGGGCTAATTATGATTCTGAAGAGATCAAAATAGCAGGACAAACTCCATCTTGCTCTCCAAACTCCATTTTAAGTTACTTGTCCACAGAGTGACATGGCCCCCACCCTTGGGCCCCTAGAGAAAGAGACCACAAAGTGTTTTCAGCAGTTGAAAATAGACATACCAGCTGTGGTCAGCTTACACTAACAGGATAATCTGGTCACAATAATAGGATGAGTTAAGAAAACATGAGTTGTTCCTAGGTCAAGATGCCCCTTTTAGATGTGTGGTCTCTCCTTGTTTGAACATATGTTATGCACCAATCAGTTTAAAGGCCAACATTCCTTTACCCACATACCCAATCATGTAATACCAAGGCTTGGAAGTCCCTGCTTCCAATTTTTTCCCTATATAAACCCTAAGTCCCTAGACATGGGTGTAACTTTCCTAACTTGTTGCATCAGGAAGGTTTGTGACTCAAGACCAAACTTGAATAAAGACTGTCATGTGCTTGCATCAGAGTTGTGGTCCCTGGTGGTCTCTTGATTGAGGCATAACAATCCCTGGGGACAGGGAGGATCACATACATCTAATTGAGTTGCTGGCCAATGGGGTGTCCCATTGTAATCTTCAAACAATCCAGGCTGCTACCAAGTCTACAGGTTGCTTTCCACAAGCTGTCAGCAAGGCCCTATTGCTGAATACAACATCTACACAAATTACTGACTATGGAGAAGTTGAGCCAGTACAGTGTGTACATGTACTATGGTCTGTGTTCTAGAGTTTTTGGTAGAGGAAGGTTCTCTGCACACTTCCAAAAGAAAAATGTAAACACCAACCCAATAAACCTTTTGATTGGCAATGGTGTCTTGTATTAGCCAGGGCTTTCTAGAGTCACAGAACTATGGAATGAATGTGTGTGTGTGTGTGTGTGTGTGTGTGTGTGTGTGTGTGTGTATGAAGGGAATTTATTGGAATGATTTACAGGCTGCATTCCAACTAACCCAACAATGGGCAGCTGTGAATGGAAAGTCCAAGAAACTACTAGTTGCTCAGTCCCATGAAGCTGAGTGTTTCAACCGGTCTTCTGTATAAGCAGGAATCCTGTATAAGTAGGCTCCAACAGATAAGCTGGCAAAGTAAGTACAAACAGGCAAAGAAGGAATAAACCCTTCCTTCTTCCATGGTCCTTATATAGGCCTCCAGAAGAAGGCATGGCCCAGATTAAAGGCATGCCTCAAGATCTGAATTAAAGGTGTGTGTTGATCCAGATTAAAAGTGTGAGTCATTCCCACGTCAAGATCTGGGTCACAGGTGTGTTCTCAATTTCTGGACTGTAGTTCATTCCAGATACAGTCAACTTGGCAACTGAGAATAGCCACCACAGCAATGGTGGCACAAATATTATGAGAGTAATCAATAATAACTTTGGGTGTCCAAGAACATGGGACTAGATAGCTCCAGGGGTTAGGGTAAGACCAAGTACTACTACTGTTCTAAAAAAAGGAGCAATGCAATGACTCCTAGTGACATTCTGTTGTACTCATAGATTAGTGCCTTACTCAGCCATCAACAGAGAAGCTTCCTCCTGCAACAGATAGGAACAAATGCAAAGACCCACAGCCAAACATAATGCAGAGAGTGAGATGTTAGAACACCTAGTCCTAAACAGGATGTCTACAGCAGATCATTCCCCTCAGGTCTCAGGGAAC
Source organism: Mus musculus (assembly GCF_000001635.26). Classification (NCBI taxonomy): domain Eukaryota; kingdom Metazoa; phylum Chordata; class Mammalia; order Rodentia; family Muridae; genus Mus; species Mus musculus. Next base: position 102,653,385 of record NC_000086.7, read on the forward strand.
CCTACATAAGAGAAGGCAGAAAGTGTTAAGAGCCAGAGTAGATGGAGGACATAAAAGAAAATCAAGGCCTTCTAAATGAACGTAATCAAAGGACATATGAATTTGCAGACTGAGGCAGCATGTAAGGGCCCTCATGGGTCTGCACCAGGTCCTCTGTGTATATATATATCATGGTTTCCAGTTAACTGTTCTGATGGCATTCCTGATTGTGTGAATGGGTTAGTCTCTATTTCTTGTGCCTTCTCTTGGGCTCTTTTCTTCTATTTGTTTCTTCGGTTCAATTCTTTGTTTTATCTTATTGTATTTTATTTTATCATTATCCTTTAGAAGACTGCTTTCTAATGAGAGACAGACAAGGAGAAGATCTGGATGGTACAGGAAATGAGGACTGGGATGAATAGAAGAAGGGGAAACAGTAATCAGGATATATTACATGAGGCAAAAATCTATTTTCAATAAAAGAAAAAATAGAAAAATAAATGATAAGTCATATTAATATCAAAGTGTTGGCTTAAAATAAATTTCTCAGGGGATGGAGAGATGGCTCAGTGGCTATGAGCACTGGTTGCTCTTCTAGATGTTCTGAGTTCAATTCCCAGCAATCAACTGGCTCACATGGTGGCTCACAATGGGATCCATGGGATCGGATGCCCTCTCCTGGTGTGTCCGAGGATAGCTACAGTGTACTCATATACATAAAATCTTTTTAAAATTCCGTATCATTTATTATCAGTAAATAAAAAAGAACTGATTGTAGTGGGACACACTGGTAGGATTTGCTTAAGGAGGAGGAGGTAGGGGGTTCATCACGCATTTGAGGCCAGCCTGGGCTACACATTGCTAAGAAGTGGCAGAGGCAGGTGGATCTCTAAGTTTGAGGTCAACCTGGTACACAGAGCAAGTTCCAGGACAGCCATGGCTTCACAGAGAAAACCTTGCCTTTAAAAACAAAACAAAAAATAACACCAAATTTAAAAAAAATGGGCAGGTTTTCTGGGAGATGGCTCACAGCATGCATTGTTCTTACAGTGGGCCTGGGTTTCGTTCTAAGCACTCACATTCTTAAACTGAGATGTTTTACAAACATCTTTAACTCCAGCTTCAGGGGATTAGATACCCTCTTCTGACCTCCTTGGACACCACAAATGCATGTGGTACACATACATACATTCAGGCAAAATACCAAAAAAAAAAAAAAAAAAAAAGGGTAATAATACCCTGAAAGCTGAAAGAGGATTCCTGGAGTGGGATGATTCAAGAGAGTGCAGGGGATGGGTCAGCATATTGAGCAAAAAGGATAAAAAAAATTATGTATGAAAATGAAAATGTCATATGAAACTTGTTACTTTGTTTTTATTAAAAATTAACCAAAGATTTTTTTCCTCTGTACTAATTTTAAAAAGATATAGTTGTGGTCCAATTGGCTAGTGTAATAGTTTTTATGATTTTTCTTTTCTATGTATGGTGGGATGGGTGTACACATGTACATGAGTACCAGATGTTCTTCGGGTGCTATACATCTTGATTTCGGAGACAACCCTGGAGCTCTCTGATTAGCATAGACTGGCTGATCTGTGAGCCCCAAGGGATCCACCTGTCTCCATATTCCCTGAGCTGAGATCACAAACCATACTATTGTGCCTGAAATTTAGTTTGATTCTGAGGATCAAACTCAGATCCTCGTGTTTATGGGATGTGATGGTTTGTATATGCTTGGTGCAGGGAGTGGAGGTGTGGCCCTGTTGGGGTAAGTGTGACCATGTTGGAGTAGGTGTGTCACTATGGGTGTCTACTTTAAGACCCTCATTCTAGCTGCCTGGAGGCCAGTCTTTCACTAGCAGCCTTCAGATGAAGATGTAGATCTCTCAGCTCCTCCTGCATCATGCCTGCCTAGATGATAATGGACTGGACCTCTGAACCTGTAAGTCAGCTCCAACTAAATGTCCTTTATAAGAGTTGCCTTGGTCATGGTGTCTGTTCACAGCAGTAAAACCCTAACTAAGACATGGGACAAACACTTCATAAAGTGAGCTTTCTTCCTAGCTTCAGTCCTTTTCTCTTATGATGTTAATTGTAATACAAAGAAAAAGAAAAAGAAATAGACAACACTTTTGTTCTTATAAGTGACAGTTCTCTTCTCTGTCTTTTGTAACCTTTTTTTAAATTAAAAAAGTTATTTAGGCCCACTTCTGTGCCAGGCATTGAACAGGGTACTTGATGAGCATCACCTCTTAATCCTCAGAACATTCCAGGGAGGGTCCCACATTCTGGGCCTTGAGCGAGCTGAAGGAGTGCCCACTGCAGTTTCATGACTTCAAGTCTGTGGACCACCTGAAGGTCTGTCTCCACTACACGGCAGTGCTGGCCCACTCTGAGGACGATAGCATTGGTACTGAGGAGCTGGATACCCTGCAGCTGGAGCTTGAGACCCTGCTGTCTTCTGTAAGCAGGCAACTGCATGTACTGGAAGCTGAAACCCAGATCCTCACTGACTGGCAGGGTAAGAAAGGGGACCGACGATTCCTGAAGCTAGGTCGAGACCATGAACTTGGTGCTCCCTGCAAGCAGGCAACTGGAAGTTGAACCCAGATCCTCACTGACTGGCAGGATAAGAAAGGGGACCGACGATTCATGAAGCTAGGTCGAGACCATGAGCTTGGTACTCCCCCCAACCAAGGGAAACCCAAGAAGCAGAAACTGGAAGGGAAGACAGGACATGGCCAGTCCCTGGCCCAGGACAACCCAAATCCAAAAACGTTCAATCCAAGATCCAGGAATATGAATTTACTGGTGACCCAATCGACGTGCCTTGGATCCCCAAGAATGATGCTCCCAACAGGTTCTGGGCCTCTGTGGAGCCCTATTGTGCCGACATCACCAATGAGGAGGTACGAACACTAGAGGAACTCCTGAAGCCCCCAGAAGATGAAGCTGAACATTATAAGATTCCCCCACTAGGGAAACACTACTCTCAGCGCTGGACCCAAGAGGATCTGCTAGAGCAGAAGGACGGGCTCGGGCAGCAGCTGTGGCTGACAAGAAGAAAGGCCTCAAGGGACCACTGACAGAACTGGACACAAAAGATGTGGATGCTCTGCTGAAGAAGTCTGAGGCCCAGCATGAACAGTCAGAAGACGGGTGTCCCTTCGGTGCCCTGACACAGCACCTGCTGCAGGTCCTAGTGGAGGAAAATATTATTTCCCCTATGGAGGACTCTCCTATTCCTGACATATCTGGGAAAGAGTCAGGGGCAGATGGAGCAAGCACCCCCCAATCCCCGCAATCAGAACAAACCTTTCAGTGTGCCACATACCAAGTCCCTTGAGAGCCGCATCAAGGAGGAGCTGATTGCCCAGGGCCTCCTGGAGTTCGAGGACCGGCCGCGGAGGACTCAGAGGATGAGGTCCTTGCTGAGCTGCACAAACAGCCGTCTGAGCTGAAGGCACTCAGTGCACACAACTGCACCAAGAAACACGACCCGCTGAGGCTGGCAAAGGAGGAGGTGAGCCGGCAGGAGCTAAGGCAGCGGGTCCACATGGCAGACAATGAGGTCATGGATGCCTTCAGAAAGATCATGGCTGCCTGGCAGAAGAAGTGCACCCCTACAAAGAAGGAAAAGGACCAGGCCTGGAAGACACTGAAGGAGCGGGAAAGCATCCTGAAGCTCCTAGATGGGTAGCCTTACCTGCTGCTGGCCATCCCCCTGGCCTAGCAGAAGTCCATGTTCTTTGAAGCTTTGTCCAGAGGCTGCCTATCAAATGACAACAGTCTCAGGGCTGAAACACTTTCAGGCCACTCAGCTGACCTTTGTGCAGCCAGTATGCAAGGCCCTACTGCGCCTGCCTGGACCTAGCATCTGCCTGATACCCCAGATGAGCGGGCTTGTTCCTCATCCCCTTCCCATCTCCATACCTTTCCCTCGGGGACTTCTTCCTTGAGGTTTTGTAAAGTACAAACTTAAGAATAAAGTGAAAAAAAAGGTTATTTAGAAGCATTCAGAATTTCTACAAAACAGCTGAGTTTTTTTTTTCAATTGTAGAGTAGTATTCGGTTAACTGAATGGTATTTATCTTCATATATATGCTGCACCAGAGATAACTGAAGATGAAAAACAAAACAAAACAAAACAAAAACAAAGACCAAAAGAAGGCAAGGTTAGTGGCTATTGAAAATACCATGATGACAGGGCTACCTAAAAACACATTGGGTAGTGTGTTAAGGCACTGTACAGTTTAAAACAAACAAACAAACAAACAAACAAACAAAACCCTATGCAGCCTTACATTTCAGTTCTTTTTTCTTTAAAGGGGGTGAGTAGTGGTTCTTTATAAACAAGAAAAATCTTCTAGAACCAACTTAATCATCTTCATTCTTGTCCTCCTCTTCCCCCTGTTTCTCATCCTTTTAATTCTTATCATCTTCCTCTTCCTTCTTTTTCTTGCTCTTTTCAGCCTTGACCACCCCCTTTTTCACTGCATCATGTTTTCCCTTAGCTCTCTAGGCAGGAATATCCTTTTCTTACTTCTACTTCAGCTTGGCAGCCTTCTTCTCATAGGGCTGCTTGTCTTCTGCTGCAGTGTTGTTCCACATCTCTCCTAGTTTCTTTGCAACATCACCAATGGATAAGCCAGGATGCTCGCCTTTGATCGTTGGATGGTATTCAGAACAGAACAAGAAGGCTGAAGGAGGGCTCATGGGTGCACTGGGATTTTATTTGTTTGTTTGTTTGGTTTCCTGTGTGGGGAAGGGTGTAGGTTTGCACAATAACATTTCCATGTCTTCAATTTTCCCCTTTTCTTTAGCAGACATGGTCTTCCATCTTTCTGAGCATTTTTTAGAGAGAACCCCAAGGATCTGACGGAAGCATCTGGAACTGATTCTTGTGCTCCTCCTGACAGATTTGTACAGCAATGCATATGAAGACACTTTGCCTTTTGGCTTCTTAAGATCTCAAAAAAGAAATCAGCAAAGCATGTAGTTTTGTCATTAATTGTCTAACTTGTGTCTGCCATTATACCATGGCAATCACCATGCCTTCTGTTTTGATAAATGTATAAAATTTTTATTTCTTGAAATAAACTTGTCTCAACCTAAAAAAAAAAAGATCTCCTTTACCCATGTTTATTTGATTTTTTTTTTCCTCTTTGAGGCACAGAGTTGGTCAGTGACCATCTGGTCAAGTCCTGTCTCTGGGAAGCTCATACTCCTAATCTTTTTTTTTTTTTTTTTTTAAGACAGCATCTCATTGTGTAGCTCACTATTTTGGAACTCACTGCAGTAGATTAGGCCTCCATCTCACAGAGATCCACCTGCCTCTGCCTATTACACCAAGCCCCATTTGTAATCTCTTTATCTTCCATATTTTTGAAGAGACTCCAATTTTATTTTAACAAATGAGAGTCTTGAGCCAATATTATTGCCATGTCAGTCTAGTTGCTGCCCTGGAGTATTCTCCCAGAAGAAGAAGAAGAAAAAAAAAAAGCTTGCACAACCCAGGCATGAAGACGCAGGCTTTAATCCCAGAACTTGAGAGGCAGAGGCAGAGGCAGAGGCAGAGGCAGAGGCAGAGGCAGAGGCAGAGGCAGAGGCAGAGGCAGAGGCAGAGGCAGAGGCAGAGGCAGAGGCAGAGGCAGAGGCAGAGGCAGAGGCAGAGGCAGAGGCAGAGGCAGAGGCAGAGGCAGAGGCAGAGGCAGAGGCAGAGCTTGAGGCCAACCTAGTGTACAAATCAAATTCCAGGATAGCCAGGCCTACATAGAAAAACCTGTCTTGAAAATAATAATAATAGTGATAATAATGATAATAATAATAATAAACAACTCTAAGTTTTAGACTTTTTTGTCTGGAATAATCATGATTAATCTTACTAGAATCCCTAAAAAATTCTGCTTTTAAGCAATAATATGACCCAGAAAATATGCTCATATTCTGCTCCCCCTTCCTACATCTAGATATCAATTTACCCTCAGAGATCTGTGGTCTCTTGTGTTATATTTTCTCTTAAGTGTTCTATGTCCTGTCTTTGCCAAAAGGGTAAATTTCTATAATCCTTGGAAGGTTACAATTTCCCAGCTCTCTGAATGGGATGACAAATGGGTTCTTAGCAATATTGACTGGAGAACTATAGCAAATGCTAAGGCCTTTGCTCCAGAGACACTCCAAATATGAATGATATGTATGTACTATGCTCCTAAGACAACAGCAACAGTAGAGCAAGAAACATATGCCATGACCTTGCTGCTCTTTCACAGATAGAAGAATCATATTTTTTCACTAAAGTTTACTTTTGATCCCTGGGCAGTGACCTCTGTTATAGCCACCCACTTACAATCACTAGGCTGCCAAAGTCTTCCAGAACATTGCTGCACCAGCACAGACCAATTTTAACCAGAGTTTCTTCTGCTTGGTAACTTGAGACTACCAGATACTAACAAGCTTCAGGCCTTCCTTCCTCTCAGATATTGGCTAAATGTAGTACTATCTGGTTATTTTTCCTCTAGGCTTCTTTTTGAGTGTAATCTTCCCTTTAATTTAATGCTTTAAAAGATCCTTCTGATGAACTCTGCTATGTTTCTAGTGGTTGCTCTAGGTCTTACTGAATAATAAAAAAAATAGGTAGATCTCATTTCTAATTTTGGTTAAGTTCACCTATAGACACCATGCCTCTACAGAGTTTTCCAGTAAATAGTTCTTTTGTGGTCCAGCCCTTGTCCTATGGAGACCTGATGGAGAGAAACCATTACCTTAACTTTTTCTAGATAATTTTCTTAGCTATAATACTGAAGCTAAGAGCTAATGCTATGGTAATACATCTGGGTTCAGATCGGCTATTTCCACTATTTGTGTGACATTAGCCATTAAATTAATCTTGGTAAACTTGTGTCCTTAATATAAGTAAGGATAATAAGCCTGTCTCCCTGAAGAGAGGATCAACTTTATTTTTTTCTAACACCTTTATTTCCTTTTTTCAATTTTTTACTAGATATTTTCTTCATTTACATTTCAAATGCTATCCTGAAAGTCCCGTATACCCTTCCCCCGCCCTGCTCCTTTACCCACCCACTCCCGCTTCCTGGCCCTGGCGTTCCCCTGTACTGAGGCATATAAAGTTTGCAAGACCAAGGGGCCTCTCTTCCCAATGATGGCCTACTAGGCCGTCTTCTGCTACATATGCAGCTAGAGACATGAGCTCTGGGGGTACTGGTTGAGAGGATCAACTTTAAATGAGGTAACACAAAACATGTCTCAATTTTGGTGCTAACAGCTAGGAACCCTCCACAATTATGTTACTACTATGGTTGTGGCTGCTTTCTACTGATCTTTCCTCTACCCACTGCTCCTCTGAGGAACAAAATTCATGACGACAGAAACCACAAGCCTCATTAGAATACAACTAAGGAGCTGTGTAGTAAGAACAACAACAACAACAACAACAACAACAACAACAACAAAAAACAGAAGTCAGAATGTGGCTAGTGACCAGACCTGAACTAGAAAAACCATGTCCTCATTTCTCTCCGCTTGAGCGCCATCATGTGGTTTAAAGAGGCATATAGAACTGTGCCTGGGAAAGAGGCTGTGGTTCCAAGAGACTAACAAAAGAAAATTGGGTTTTTGTTTTTTTGTTGTCCAGTGGGGTTTTTTTTTCAGTTCTTTATTCTAATGGTGTTCTGTTTACAAAATCTTTTCCTGTGCCAATGAGTTCAAGATTATTTCCTACTTTCTCTTCTTTTTTTTTCCATTTTTATTAGGTATTTAGCTCATTTACATTTCCAATGCTATACCAAAAGTCCCCCATACCCACCCACCCCCAATCCCCTACCCACCCACGCCCCCTTTTTAGCCCTGGCGTTCCCCTGTACTGGGGCATATAAAGTTTGCGTGTCCAATGGGCCTCTCTTTCCAGTGATGGCCGACTAGGCCATCTTTTGATACATATGCAGCTAGAGTCAAGAGCTCCGGGGTACTGGTTAGTTCATAATGTTGTTCCGCCTATAGGGTTGCAGATCCCTTTAGCTCCTTGGCTACTTTCTCTAGCTCCTCCATTGGGAGCCCTGTGATCCATCCATTAGCTGACTGTGAGCATCCACTTCTGTGTTTGCTAGGCCCTGGCATAGTCTCACAAGAGACAGCTACATCTGGGTCCTTTCGATAAAATCTTGCTAGTGTATGCAATGATGTCAGCGTTTGGATGCTGATTATGGGGTGGATCCCTGGATATGGAACTCTCTACATGGACCATCCTTTCATCTCAGCTCCAAACTTTGTCTCTGTAACTCCTTCCAAGGGTGTTTTGTTCCCACTTCTAAGGAGGGGCATAGTGTCCACACTTCAGTCTTCATTTTTCTTGAGTTTCATGTGTTTAGGAAATTGTATCTTATATCTTGGGTATCCTAGGTTTTGGGCTAATATCCACTTATCAGTGAGTACATATTGTGTGAGTTCCTTTGTGAATGTGTTACCTCACTCAGGATGATGCCCTCCAGGTCCATCCATTTGCCTAGGAATTTCATAAATTCATTCTTTTTAATAGCTGAGTAGTACTCCATTGTGTAGATGTACCACATTTTCTGTATCCATTCCTCTGTTGAGGGGCATCTGGGTTCTTTCCAGCTTCTGGCTATTATAAATAAGGCTGCTATGAACATAGTGGAGCATGTGTCCTTCTTACCAGTTGGGGCATCTTCTGGATATATGCCCAGGAGAGGTATTGCTAGATCCTCCGGTAGTACTATGTCCAATTTTCTGAGGATTAAAGGCATGTGCCACCACTGCCCAGTGCAAAAGCTCTTCTTGACAATAAAAGAGCCTCTGGTGGAATCACCATGCCTGACCTCAAGCTGTACTACAGAGCAATTGTGGTAAAAACTGCATGGTACTGGTACAGCGGCAGACAGGTAGATCAATGGAATAGAATTGAAGACCCAAAAATGAACCCACACACCTATGGTCACATGATCTTTGACAAAGGAGCTAAAACCATCCAGTGGAAAAAAAAGCCAGCATTTTCAACAAATGGTGCTGGCTCAACTGGCGGTTAGCATTTAGAAGAATGCAAATTGATCCATTCTTATCATCTCCTTTTACAAAGCTCAAGTCTAAGTGGATCAAGGAACTCAACATAAAACCAGAGATACTGAAACTTATAGAGAAGAAAGAGGGGAAGAGCCTTGAAGATATGGGTACAGGGGAAAATTCCTGAACAGAACACCAATGGCTTGTGCTGTAAGATCAAGAATTGACAAATGGGACCTCATAAAATTGCAAAGCTTCTGTAAGGCAAAGGACATTGTCAATAAGACAAAAGAGCAACCAACAGATTGGGAAAAGATCTTTACCAATCCTAAATCAGATAGGGACTAATATCCAATATATATATATCCAATATATATATATCCAGAAGTTGAACTCCTGAAAATCAAAGAACCCTATCAAAAATGGGGTACAGAGCTAAACAAATAATTCTTAACTGAGGAATACTGAATGGCCAAGAAGCACCTAAAAAAATGTTCAACATCCTTAATCATCAGGAAAATGCAAATCAAAACAATCCTGAGATTCCACCTCACACCAGTCAGAATGGCTAAGATAAAAAATTCAGGTGACAGCAGATGCTGGCGAGGATGTGGAGAAAGCGGAACACTCCTCCATTGCTGGTGGGATAGCAAGCTGGTACAACCACTCTAGAAATCAGTCTGACGGTTCCTCAGAAAATTGGACATAGTATTACCAGAAGATCCAGCAATACCCATCCTGGGCATATACCCAGAAGATGCTCCAACTTGTAATAAGGCCACATGCTCCACTATGTTCATAGCAACCTTATTTATAATAGTCAGGAGATGGAAAGAACCCAGATGTCCCTCAACAGAGGAATGGACAAAGAAAATGTTGTACATTTACACAATGGAGTACTACTTAGCTATTAAAAACAATGAATTCATGAAATTCAGGATATCTGGAGGATATCATCTTTAGCGAAGTAACCCAGTCACAAAAGAACACACATGCTATGCACTCACTGATAAGTGGATATTAGCCCAGAAGCTCAAAATACCCAAGATACAATTTGCAAAACACATGAAACTCAAGAAGGAAGACCAAAGTATAGATACTTCGATTCCTCTTAGAAGGGGGAACAAAATACCCATGGGAGGAGTTATGGAGACAAAGTTCGGTGCAGAGACTGAAGGAATGACCATCCAGAGGCTGCCCCACCTAGGGATCTATCCCATAAACAACCACCAAACCCAGACACTATTGCAGATGCCAACAAAAGCCTGCTGACAGGAGCCTGATATAGCTGTCTCCTGTGAGGCTCTGCCAGTGCCTGGCAAATACAGAAATGGATGCTCACAGTCATCCATTGGATGGATTACAGGGGCCCCAATGAATGAGCTAGAGAAAGTACCCAAGGAGCTGAAGGGGTTAGCAACTCTATAGGAGGAACAACAATATGAACTAACCAGTACCCCCTCAGAGCTCCCTGGGACAAAACCACCAATCAAAGAAGATGTATGGTGAGACTCATATCTCTAGCTGCATATGTAGCAGAGGATGGCCTAGTCAGGCATCAATGGGAAGAGAGGCCCTTGGTCTTGTGGAGGTTCTATGCACCAGTATAGGGGAATGCTAGGACCAGGAAGCAGGAGTAGGTGGGTTGGGGAGCAGGGGGAGAGGGGAGTGGATAGGGAATTTTCAGAGAGGAAACCAGGAAAAGGGATAACATTTGAAATGTAAATAAAGAAAATATAATAATAATAATAATAATAATAATAATAATAATAATAATACTCATACAGCTGTGGCGGGTCCCTTTGGAAATGATGCAATGAACAAAGGTGTCAAGAATTACTTGGCCCAAGGGACTGAGCAGAAAGACCTGAATTGCTGCTTCATCCTCTTCCTCTTCTTTTCCCTCCATATTTCGCTTACATTCCCGTTTCTTTCCTTTTCTTCCTTTCCATATCCCCATATTTGTTCCTCATTTATAGTTACCCTTCCTTCCATACAGCTAATCCTCCATCAGATACTCACTCAGCACTGGTACCAGGGGCATGCCTGTCTTAGTTTGGGTTTCTATTGCTGTGAAGAAACTTTAGGACCACAGCAATTCTTATTAAGGACAGCATTTAATTGGGGCTGGCTTACAGGTTCAGAGGTTCAGTTCATTGTTATGACAGGAAGCATGGCGACATGCAGACAGACATGGTGCTGGAGAAGGTGTTGAGTATTCTACAACTGCATCTGCAGGCTGCGGGAAGAGAACATGAGCTGCTGACCTGACTTCAGCATCTGAGACCTTAAAGCCCATCCCCCAGTGACACACTTCCTTCAACAAGGCCACACCTACTCCAACAAGGCCACACCTCCTAATAGTGCCAGCTGCCTGTGAGCCTATGGGGACCATTTTTTTCAAACCACACAAATGCCTGTATCTGAAACAAGATCAAATGCACCCATGGGAGCAAAGCAGGAACTGAGGACAATGGTATCAGAAAAGACTTAACTATTGGAGTCAACTTGGGCTTCACTTATGATGGGATGTTGTTAAAAACAAGGGAGATCTTATAAGTAAGCATCATAGTAAATTTTAAACATCTATCCAACTTTTATGTTTATGACATGCATATGTTCTGCCTGCATAGGCACACAAGTACTACTTGAAAGCCTGGTATCTATGGAGGCCAGGGGAGGCAATCAGATCCTCTGGAACTGGAGTGACAAACAGTTATGAGCTGCCACGTGGGTGCTGGGTACCAAACCTGGATCCCTTACAAGAGTAACAAATGCCTTTAACTGCTGAGACAACCCTTCATGATGACTTTTATCTAGCAGGAAGGAAGAAGAACTTCAGGCTAGAGCTCTCAATGGGAAAAATAGTAGTTACCAATACTGGTAGAAAGAGGGGGGATGCTTTCATTTTGGGGTTTTGTTATGACCTTGTTTAATGTGAGTACTCTGTGTGATTGCTTCGTTTAGGCAGAAAACATCATATCTTCAGCTATAAGCAATGACCCTAAGTGTCAGACTAGTTGCCAAGGCTGCTTTCTGTGGGGAAAGTAAGCTGGGTGACCAAGCCAGAGAGGAGGAGGGGCAGAGAAAGAGTGGGACCCAGATGTGTCCACACACCCCCATCTCATTTTAAGATCAGCAGGAGTGAAAGCTGTTCTTTTTCTGTTCTGGGACTGCAAGCTCAGGTGTCTGTAGCCTGTACGACCCCCACCTCTGCTACCTATCCCTGAGCTAGTCACACAGCATGGCGGCCAAATTACCAATGGTATTAACATCCAAAAGGACAGAAATAAAGAAGGAACTGCTCCTGTATTTAGTGAAGTCAACTCTCCTATGAAGAAACAGTAAGAACAACCTCTGTGTGAAGATTTATTTACTTCTTGTTTTAAGATGTCTCTGAAAAACAAATTTTGTGTCATGTTGAAGCACCCATAGGAAAACCATAGCCATGTAAAATCTTCTCTAGAGAGATCATAAAAATTAGGGATAGGTGCACTTGTTAACTTTGTAACAAGAATACAGGAACTAAAGAGGTATTTGTCCTGGAAGCAATGCAGCTTTAGATGATATGCCACCATGTGACCGATACTGTGCCAGGATGGTACCTGTGTAAATTGGTACCTATGGAATTTGGTAGAAGGCCAATTATCACTGGTTAAGGACTTGAGGTGGGGGTAGAAACACTGGGTTCTGGATGAGGGAAAGTGAATTGATTAGTTTTTTGAACATCAACACAGGACAAGAGAAGTCTGGGTGAGCTTGTCATTGCTATTTGAGCAACAAAAGTCATTGCCTTGCGAGTCCTTGCAGCTCCCCAGCACAGTGCTTCCTTGAGGATAGAACTGACCTGGTGTTTGCCCCTTTCACCCGACCAACTATTTAATCTTATGTACAAATGCCACTCAAGACACCAACTACCTAAGAGTGGCTGTTAGAAGCTAGAAAAGCATTTGACATGGAACAACACGATTCTGGTTTCACACACAAATAAATCCTAAGGAACCTGAATCCTTTGAAAAAAATGAAAGCAACATCGAAGAGATTCAACAATACTGCGGGTGAATTCTGCATGTATCTCCACAAGTCGTGAATCAGATGCACCACCAACATACAGGGACTAAGGGGACTAGGGTATGCACCCTGTTATGGAGGCCAACACAATGAGTGCTCCTGCTGACTCTTGGGAAACTACCTTTGTGTGAATTGCTTTTACACAACGTCAGCAGAAGGCCATGTGTAGTTTAGAACACACTTGCCACAAAGGAAACTGTGGGAAACTAGGGCAACACAGTAGGAGCCTGTTTTGGGTCTTTAGCTTTTCCAAGTGAACAGCTATGAGCATTTGTGGGGAAGTGATGGTAAAAGTGCGTGCTTTCATTTCTCATGGGTAGAGACATAGGAAGAGAATGACTAATTGGTGTGGTATGTGTATGCTTAATTCTGAAGGTACTGCCAACATTCTCTGTGGTTACCCCACCAGCCTTGTAAGGTGTAAAAGGAACTTTCATTCACCAGATGAATCGTCTTCTTGGACATGTACTGCTGAATAAACTCACCCTTTCTTGCTCTTTCTGAACTCTGGCTGGCTGGTTCAACTCAGCTGTCCTGGCTCAATGTCCTCTCCAAGATGAGTGATTCAACCTGGCTCCTCTCAGTTTTTCATTGAATAGCTCTGCTTGGACTCAAACTAACTTGCCAATTTGCTCTCATCTTCTGGCTCCTTCTCATTCTCTGGCTTCAACTGTCTCTGCTTCCCTGCAGGAACTCCATTCCACTGTATTGCACTCACTGCAGTGAGTCCCGTCTCTTCCTGTATTGCACATAAATAGCCTCCTTTAGCTCTTCCTGTCTCTCTCAGGAGGGTTGGGCCTGCCCTATCTGTGACTCACCTGTCAAGCCTTTCTCTCATTTATCACTATGTCTGTCTCTCAATTAGATGTCACTTTCAATCATGGTTGCTTCCTTCTACAAACTAATTTTATCTTAAAGATGTATACTAAGGGTGTGTTTATATTCCAGCCAGTGGGATGTGTGATTCACATTCCAGCTGAATCACACAGACCTAGGTGTTTGGATGTGATCCCTGGCCACAGCAGCAAGAGACTGAAATTCCTCTACATTAAGGGAGTTCTGGACCGTGTTCATCCTGGAATGTGATACTGTTGTTTTAACTTACATTACCATAATGTGCATCTTGTCTTTTGCACACCTTAAAATCCAAGTATCTTCTTTGGTAATATGTCTCTTCAAATAAATTGCCACTCTTAAAAGTGGATTCCTAGCTTTCTTATATCTGAGCCATGAGTGTTTGGAACATATTCTAAGTGAAATCCCTTTATCAAGTATATGCACCAAAATATTTACTACCCACATGCCTTACTTTTCATTCTCTTAATAAGGTCTCTGAAAGAAGGTTTTAATTTCAACGAAGTATAAGTTTTGATTTTTTTAATGAGATATTTCCTCTGACCTTTCCTTTATCACATTGAAAGAAGTGCTTCTGTTGCAGAGTAGGTATTTTTGAGATTTTTCTTCATTGTTTATGTGTATGAGTGTTGTGCCTGAACGTATGTCTGTGTGTCACTTGCATGCATTGTCTGTGGAGGCCAGACAAGGTATTGGTTCCCTGGAACTTGAATTATAAAAGGTTGTAAGCATCCATGTGTGTGCTGAAAATTGAACTGGGGTCTTATGAAAGAGCAGCCAGTGCTCTTAACCATTGATTTAGCACTCGATTGATGTAGAGGATTTTGATTCATATACACATGTTGAGATTTTTTTAAATTACTTTTTTGAGAGTATAATTACATCATTTCCCTTTTCTTTTTCCTCCTTCCAAACCTTCCTCCCTCCTTAATGCTCCCTTGCTCTCTTCCATGTTCATCGCCTCTTTTTTTATTAATTGTTGTTACATACACACACATACACTTGTATAAATATAACCTGCTTAGTCTACACTGCCATTCAGGCTCTACCCCACAGCATCATGATCAGCCTGTGATTGCAAATGGTGGATCCTGAGCTGGGGAGCAGGGCTGGAACACCTAAGGGTTGAACGACTTTAGGTAAGAGTGAGTGTGACGAGAATAGTCTTTTGGGAGACAGCTTCAGTGAGACAGCTCATTTAATGAGGGAAACAAAGGCTCTTTAAACCTTTGAGGTTGAGTAGTGGCTATGGGGTGAGTGTACATCATTGACCAGGGCCAGGGTCCTAGAGATGCCTCATTTTCATAAGGAAGAATTTGAGGTGGTGCTGGACATGGCCTTATAAGGGGAGAGGAAGTTTATCCTGACTATCTGGCTATGTGACCTTCTCCAGTGGGGCAAAGTTGGGGCACAGGTCTATGTGCTCTGGGACACACAGGCCTGAGACAATGGGGGAGCAATCCTACTCCTGCCAATCTCAGGAGATTTCCAGGATTTGAACATGCCTTGACTCCATTCTTGCTCCAGTCCTGCTGTTAATGGCCCCATGGCTTCCCAGTATCACATCTCCCCCTTTCAGTTTTATTCAGGGCAAATTGGCAGTGGTTTGGTACTGAACCAGACCCTGGTCAGTAGTGATTTTGGCAGTTCTGCTTAGTTGCTGTTTTAAAAATTGGAAACAGGGGACCAGGAGGGAGCCAGCAGAAGGTTTGAGTACCATGGTGTGGAGGTGCCCGATGCATAGTGGGCCCAGAGATCCTTAAGTACTGGTATGTTTTGTTCTACTAAGCCAGATTCATTAATAGAAACAAGATCCCCCCCCCCCCACTACAACATAAGTCCCTTTTTGCTCAGTTGCCAGCATCTCCTGTTCATAAGGTCATGCATGGCATGGTCACGCTTGTCCTGGAAGTTGTCAGCCAGGTGTCGTGTCTGTGCCAAGGTCACCACAGCTACTACTGCTGTGATGGCCAGGACAGGCATGGGGATCTCTCTCTCTCTCTCTCTCTCTCTCTCTCTCTCTCTCTCTCTCTCTCTCTCTCTCTCTCCAGTTCCCCTCCTAGCTGCCGGCTATTTCTTCAGACATGCACAGGTAGACCTGTGGGGTAATCACTACTGGGATGCAAATACCTTGGAGTGAGGAGTTAGCACAGGGACTGATGATGTTATTGAACTAGAGAAGAGTATGGGATGGGGCTAACACACTAGGCTTGGTGTCGATGATGTTAAGGGAATATACAGAACGGGACCTGGAAGAGGGCCCTAGGAGGCAAAAGGAGAAGAATAGATTAAAAAAAGGAATGTTTGGTAACTTTTGTGACTGTGAGGGCCCATGGGGTTCATGAAGTGGGATTTTAATGGGAACAGCTGGCAACAATAACCAGGAAAAAGGCACAGAAAAAAGCACTGGGAGGAATTGGGTGAGTTGTTAGGGGAAGAAGGTCAGCCATGTACTGGATGTATTGTAACCAGGAAAGAGTGGTTTGGAACTCCTCGGTGACTTTGATTTCCTGGTTCACAATTCATTCGTAGACTAGGGCTGGTTGTGGAGCCAGAACAATGTCAAGCAATGTGCAAATCACATTTTTTAATTTGCTGAATGCTCCTGTCCTTCCATGTTACTTCCAGGGATCTGAGATACATAGCTTCTGGGGGCTTGGTTGTTGGTTCAAGTATATATCTATTTTGCAATTCCAGTAGTGACAACTCCCATAGGTGTTAACATCTTGGGGACATTTTTCCCTGTTTGATCACTAATATTGGAAGCAGGCAAGGGGGTGATAAAGGCCAAGAGAGTCTGAATATATTGGGATTCTTAAAGGTTCCTGGCACTGTTTTGGAGTCCTATCCTCTTTCTTATAATTTTGTTATACCTGTAATAGGTTTCTCTAACAAAAAACTCCAGTAGTGGGTATTAGAAGATTATTATTATGAATAATAATAAAACAGCCATAAGAATGGAGGAAAGAGAGGCCTCTTGGGGGACACATGGCCTGAGCTTAGGTCACCGGGTTATAGATGTCCTTTGAGAAGATCTCATTGTCCCTTTGTGGGTGGGGTCTTTGTCAACCTCATGAGTCCTTTACCTGTCAGTGATAGACTGGCCAACTTCTTGGTTGGTGGGGTTGATATCAGACATTCCTGGCTGGGACCCATATAGGCCTCAGCATGTCCTGTAGAAAGATACAAGCAAAGTCCCTTCTTGTAATGAGGAGAGGTTTTGGTCCCTTCCATATTCTGTCTAAGGGATCAGGCCATCATACCAGGATGGTAGGAGTTACTCCGGGTGTGTGCCAGTGGAGATAAATAAGAAGATATTTGCAGTCTTTGTAAATATTAAATATATTTAGAGTTGCTAGGGCCATTGCTATTTGTATGTTAGGGGGTAGGTGATTGTTCTTTCCTTGTTTTTAAGTTGGGCTTTTAGAGTTTGATGTGTTATTTCTATGATTCCTTGGTCCCCTTCTGGGGACTGTAAGGAATCCCAGTGTCATAGGCAACCTCCTATTATGAACAGAAGGTCTTGAATTGGGAGCTAGTACAAACAGGGCATTTATCAGTTTTAATTTGTTGAGGAATGTCCATGACAGCAAACGTGGAGGATATGTTATAAATCAATCATTTTGAGCTTTCTCCCATTTGGGCTGCAGTCCATATGAAATGTGAGTATGTGCCAACAGTGATAAAGACATGTTTTTGGTGGCTGAATTGGGGGATGTGGGTGACATTAATTTACCAAAGGGCATTGAATTTGAGACCTTAGGGGTTAGAGGCCATAGTTTGTAAATTTGAGGTAGTAATAAGGGATGCACAGCAGGAGCATGTTTTTATTATCCTGTGAAATTGAAATGAGTATCAAGCCCTTTTACATGTGTGTGTGTGTGTGTGTGTGTGTGTGTGTGTGTGTGTGTGTGTGTTTGAAATTGATCTGGTTACTCAACAGAGGCTGTGAATGCTTCTGTAGAGGCAGTCTGATCAGCGAGGGTGTTTCCCTCAGGGTGAGTCAACCAACCTGGTCCTCAACTCCCAACTGCCAAGTGCCTGTGCTTCCAGAAGCACTCCTGATCCCTGGTCTGAGCCCATTCAGCACACACCGGAGCACCTGGTAACAATAGCCTGGGTAGCCTATTTTCCCTTCCCACAGCTGGTGGCATGACTGCCCAGAAGTTCTTTTATTATTAAGAAATTTTTTTGCCATCCTGAGATTTTGTTGTTCCAGATAAATTTGAGAATTGCTTTTTCTATCTCTGTAAAGAATTGGTTTGGAATTTTGATGGGGAATTGCTTGAATCTGGAGATTGCTTTCAGCAAGATGGCCATTTTTACTATATTAATCCTGCCAACCAGGCTGGCGAGATGATTCAGCAGGTAAGAACACTGACTGCTCTTCTGAAGGTCCTGACTTCAAATCCTAGCAACCACATGATGGTTCACAACCACCCTTAATGATATCTGACGCCCTCCTCTAGTGCTAAAGACAGCTACAGTGTACTTATTTATAATAATAAATAAATCTTTGGGAGCTGACTTGAGGGAGCAGAGACCCTACATTCAATTCCCAACAACCACATGAAGGCTCATAACCATCTTTACAGCTACACTGTTCTCATATACATAAAATAAATAAGTCTTTTTTTTTAAAGCCCACCAATTCATGACCATGGGATATCTTTCTTTCTTCCGAGGTCTTCTTTGATTTCTTTCTTCAGAGACTTCTTGTCATATAGATCATTCACTTGTTTAGAGTCATACCAAGATATTTTATATTGTGACTATTTTGACGGTGTTGTTTCCCTCATTTTCCCCTATTTTTAAGGGTGTTGTTTCCCTAAATTTTTCCTTTGTGTAGAGGAAGGCTACTAATTTGTTTGAGCCAAAGTTGTTTATCAGCTGTAGGAGTTAGCTGGTAGAATTTTTGGGGTCATTTATGTATACGACCATATCATCTGCAAACAGTGATACCTTGACTTCTTTCTTTCCAATAAGTATCCCTTTGTCCTCCTCTTGTTGTCTAATTGCTCTAGCTAGATTTTTGAGTAGCATATTGAATGAATAGGGAAAGAGTGGGCAGCCTTGTCTTGTGAGTTTGGTGGGATTGCTTCAAATGTCTCTTCATTTAGTTTGATGTTCACTATCAGTTTGCTGTATATTGCTTTTATTATGTTTATGAATGTGCCTTGAATTCCTGATCTTTCCAAGACTTTTAAAAACATGAAGTGGTGTTGTATTTTTTCAAAGACTTTTTCAGCATCTAATGAGGTTATCATGTGTTTTTTTTTCTTTGAGTTTGTTTATATAATGGATTACTTTGAGGACTTCCCTATATTGAACCATCTCTGCATCCCTAGGATGAAGCCTACTTGATCATGGTGAATGATCGTTTTGATGTGTTCTTGGATTCAGTTTGTGAGAATTTTATTGAGTATTTTTGCATCGCTATCCATGAGGGAAATTGGTCTGATTTCTCTTTCTTTGTTGAGTCTTTGTGTAACTATGGCATCATAGAATGAATTAGGTAGTGTTCCTTCTGTTTCTATTTTGTGGAACAGTTTGAGAAGTGTTGGTATTAGGTCTTCTTTGTAGGTCTGCTATAATTCTGCACTAAAACAATCTGCTCCTGGGCATTTATTTATTTATTTATTTATTTATTTATTTATTTATTTATTGGGTTGTGAGACATTTAATGACTGCTTCTATTTCCTTAAGGGCTATGGGACTGTTTAGATGGTTCACCTGATCCTGATTTAACTTTGGTACCTGATATCTGTCTCAAAAATCATCCATTTCATCTGGATTTTTCAGTTTTGTTGAGTATAGGCTTTTGTAGTAGTATCTGACAATTTTTTTGAATTTCCTCACTTTCTATTGTTATGTCTCCCTTTTCATTTCTGATTTTATTAATTTGGATACTGACACTGTGCTCTCTGGTTACTCTGGCTAAGGGTTTATCTATCTTGTTGATTTTTCTCAAAGAACCAGCTCCTGGTTTGGTTGATACTTTGTATACTTCTTTTTGTTTCCACTTGGTTGATTTCAACCCTGAGTTTGGTTATTTCCAGCTGTCTACTCCTCTGGGATGTATTTGCTTCTCTTTGTTCTAGAGCTTTCAGGTGTGCTGTCAAGCTGATAATGTAGGGTCTCTCCAATTTCTTTTTAAAGCACCTAGAGCTATAAGTTTTCCTCTTACCACTGCTTTCATTGTGTCCCAAAAGTTTGGGCATGTTGTACCTTCATTTTCATTAAATTCTAAAAAGTCTTTACTTTCTTCCTTCATTTCTTTACTGATAAAGTTATCATTGAGCAGAGCATTGTTCAACTTCTATGTGTATATGGGCTTTATGTTGATTTTGTTGCTATTGAAGACCAGAATTAATCCATAGAGATATGATATGAGTCATAGGATTATTTCTATTTTCTTATATCTGTTGAGGTCTGATTTGTGACAGATTATATGCTCAGATTTGGAGAAGGTACCATGAGCTGCTGAGAAGAAGGTACATTCTTTTGTTGTATGGTGAAATGTTCTGTAGATATCTGTTAAATTCATTTGGTTCATACATTCTGTTAGTTTCACTGTGTCTGTTTAGATCCTGTTTCCATGACTGTTGAGAGTGGGATGTTGAAGTCTCCTCCTATTATTGTGTGAGGTGCAATGTGTGCTTTGACTTTTAGTAAAATTTCTTTTATGAATGTGGATGCCCTTGCATTTGGAGCATAGATGTTCTGAATTGAGAGTTCATCTTGGTAGATTTTACCTTTGATGAGTATGAAATGTCTCTCCTTATCTTTCTTGATAACTTTTGGTTGGAAGTCTATTTTTTTGGATATTAAAATGGCTACTCCAGATTGTTTCTTGAGACCATTTGCTTGGAAATGCTTTTTCCCAGCTTTTTACTCTGAAATAGTGTCTGTCTTTGTCACTGAGGTATGTTTCCTGTATGCAGAAATTGCTGGGCTCTGTTTACATATCCAGTCTGTTATTCTATGTCTTTTTATTGGGGAATTGAGTCGATTGATGTTGAGAGATATTAAAGACCAATGAATGTTGCTATCTGTTATTTTTGTTTTTATAGATGAAACTATATTTATGTGGTTCTCTTCTTTTGGGTTTGTTGTGAGAAAATTAATTTCTTAGTTTTTCTTGGGTGTAGTTTCCCTCCCTGTGTTGGAGTTTTCCTTCTGTCATTCTCTGTAGGGCTGGTTTAGTGGAAATATATTGTTTAAATTTGTTTTTGTCATGGAATATATTGGTTTCTCCATCTATGGTAATTGACAGTTTTGCTGGTTATAGTAGTCTGGGCTGGCATTTGTGTTCTCTTAGTGTCTGTATAACATCTTTCCAGGATCTTTTGGCTTTCATAGTCTCTGGTGAGAAGTCTGGTGTACTTCTGATAGGTCTGCCTTTATATGTTACTTGACCTTTTTCCCTTACTGCTTTTAATATTCTTCCTTTGTTTAGGGCATTTGGTGTTTTGATTGTTATGTGATGGGAGGAATTTCTTTTCTGGCCCAGTCTATTGGGAGTTCTGTAGGCTTTTTGTATGTTCATGGGCATCTATTTCTTTAGGTTAGGGAAGTTTTGTTTTACCATTTTGTTGAAGGCCCTTTTAATTGGGAATCTTGACTCTCTACCTATTATTCTTAGGGTTGGTCTTTTCATTGTGTCCTGAATTTCCTGGACATTTTAGGTTAGAAGTTCTTTGTTTTTTGCAATTTCTTTGACTGTTGTGTCAATGTATTCTATGGTATCTTCTGCACCTGAGATTCTCTCTTCTATCTCTTGTATTCTGTTGGTGATGTTTGCATCTAAAACTCCTGATCTCTTTCCTAGGTTTTCTACCTCCAGGGTTATCTCACTTTGTGATTTCTTGATTGTTTGTATTTCCATTGTTAGATCTTGAATGGTTTTGTTCAATTCCTTCACCTGTTTGCTTGTGTTTTCCTGCAATATTTTAAGGGATTTATGTGTTTCCTCTTTAAGGGCTTCTACCTGTTTACCTGTGCTCTCCTGTATTTCTTTAAAGGAATTATTTATGTTCTCCTTAAAGTCCTCTATCATCATCATGAGATGTGATTTTAAATCAGAGTTTTGCTTTTTTTTTTTTTTTTTTTTTTTATGTTGGAGTATCCAGGGCTCACTGTGCTGGGAGAACTGGTTTCTGATTATTCCAAGTAGCCTTGGTTTCTGTTGCTTATGTTCTTACCCTTGCCTCTTGACATCTGGTTATCTCTGGTTTTAATTGTTCTTACTGTCTCTGACTGTGGCTTTTCCCTCCTGCAAGGCTGTGTGTCAGTACTCCTGGGAGAGCAGTTCTCTCCGGGAGGAATTTGGTTATGGAGAGCTGTGGCACAGGCTCAGCTCTGGGGTCTCCTCTATTTCTTTAAGGGAGTTATATCATCTATATGAGATGGGATTTTTAGATCATACTCTTGCTTTTCAGGTGTGTTAGAACTAGATGTGCTGGGAGAACTGGGTTCTGATGTTGCTAAGTGACATTGGATTCTGTTGCTTATGTTCTTTCAATTGCTTCTCTGGTTATCTCTGGAGTTAACTGGCCTTGTTGTCTCTGACTGGAGCCTGTTCCTCCTGTGAGTCTGGTTATGTTGGGCCTCCTTGGGTCAGGCTGTCTCTGGGTGTGGGAGGGGTTCTGGAACACCTGATCTGTGATTCTGGTGTAGCAGAACTTCTTGGAGTCAAGCTGACTCTGGTTGTCGGCAGGTTGGGGAGGATGCTAGAGTACAAAATCTAGTCCTGTGGGCACTTGAGAACCAGAAGGAAGGGTTGTCTTTGGCAAGGCTGGAGGTCCTGAGTCCTTTGGGTCCTGGGAATTCCCAGTTAGGCTAGGCATTGGGAATTCACCTGTGAGCCTGGAGGTGTTACAACTTCTGGGGGTCAAATTGTCTCTGGGTGTGGGCAGGATGGGGTGGAGTGAAGAGTTTGCCTTTCTGAACTTCACATTGTTCCCTAAGATTTTCTACATCACAACCAGTAGCAAAACTTCTTAACCTAGCTTGACTAACAATTTTATTTTTCCAAATACTTTCTAAGAGTGTTGTTCACTGCTGACAATTTACATGTCTAAGCTCCAGCAGCAATGCCTGAAACAGACTAAGCACTATTATGTGAATTGTGATACTGCCCAGTGAGGGGCTAAAGACGCCTGAGAGTTTTTATGCAATTAGTGGATCAAGAGGGATGAGGACAGCAAGCAGAGCAGAACTCCATAATAGCATGATGTCCTCAGAACACTTAGTCTTTGGGGCCATGCCTCAACCGAGGCATACCCATCTTGATTGTGCTAAACAGTGAGCTGGATTCCAAGAGTTCTAATGGCATTTGTCCTTATTCCTGCATTGCCCTTGGTATTCATGATCATAAGATATATACACATGACAAGTTATTTTATTTATACATTCATTTCAAAAGGTATAAAAACAGGAAAGAAAATACAGCTGGTAGTAAAGCAGACATGTTCAGTAGAGCAGAATGTGAAGGAAGGAGACCAAAAAAGGCATGGTATTAGGGGATAAGGAAGGAGTGCACACATTAAATATGAAGGAGGATATTAAGATAATTTCTCTTCTGGACTTAATTTTGCCATAGTTGCTGGGGACTGGAATCAGTTGGTACCTCAAAACTCAGAAGAATCTCTGAAAATGACAGACAGACACTAGAGAAAGTGATGTATGTGAATGTAATTTCTCAAAGTGAGCATCAGACTTATAATACAGAAGAAAGACAAGGAAGCTAGGCGATAAATCAGCCAAGGTATGTTGAGATGCATAATGGCTCTTTACACAAAACAGAGAAAAATGGATACATAAAATCTAACAGGAACCAGGCAGTGTTTACAACTGAGATAAGATCAGCCTTATCTAAAATCAGATATTCACAGGAGCCAGATTAAAGGGCTAATATGCCCAGGGGCAATACTAGTCTATTATTAAGGGACATGAGGGGTCCCTTAGTAAATTCCTAATTATGCTATTCCTCTGGGCCTAGTGAAAAGCATGCACCAGGGAAGTTCCGTTCTGCTAACCTTTTCATGAACAATACAATACTCTAGTTCCCCCTTAAACCACAACCCTCTTTCTTCTTATACCATTGTAAATTCCTGCATATTGGAGTAACTCAGCTGTTATTCTAAGTTTACTTTGTTGAACTAGCCCTGAGATTTTTATCTCTTATTCAGTAAAATACTGCAAGAATGCATGCAAGACACTCCACTCTATCGCAGGGACAAATCTGGTTATGGGACACCAGAGACTCTCCAGGAGACTAAGTTTCCATGAAACTTTTTGCCTCATGACTGCAGCCAAGTTTTGGACTTGCTGCTCAGACTTCACTGGAGTGGGTGTGGCAATAGTGTCTTAGCTAGCTTTTCTATTGCTGTGACAAAACACCATGACCAGAAACAACTCAGGGAGGAAATGGTTTATTTTATTTCCACTTCCATATCCCTGGCAATCATCAAAGAAAATTAGGACAAGAATTCAATCAAACAGGGCAAGAACCTGGAGGTAGGAGCTGACACAGAGGCCAAGGAGGGGTGTTGTTTAATGGATTATTCCTCATGGCTTGCTCAGCCTGCTCTCCTGTAGAACTCAGGACTACCAGTCCAGGAATGGCCTCATCCACACTGGGGTGGGAACTCTGACATCAACCATCAATCAAGGAAATGCATCACAGGCCAAAATAATGGGGCATTTTCTCAATCAAGTTTTCCTCTTCAAAAATGACTCTAGGTTGTATGAAATTGACATGAAACTAGCCAACACATATCAATAATTTCTGGATATTTTGATAAAATGTATATGATACTAAAAGTATAAGATTTAATGTGATGCTTCACAGATTCCCTTTTGGATGCTGGTTCTGATTGTAAGTTCATTAAGTTGTGAAGAACTTGTGACTGCATAATTTAGGTGTGTGGTAATTCTTTTAATTTGCTTATATATATATATATATATATATAATAAAATTTATTTGTAAAAATAAAAAAGATCAACTCTCTAATCATCGCAATTCAATATTATAATGTTGAAATATTCCATTCAGCCAGGGAAGGGGTCTGATGGGCTATTATTCCTTTTCAGCACTACTTTTGAGTGACAGTTATCCCATTCTAAAAATGAATCAGATTGTATTTCCTGTGATCTCCTGGTTAATGAGCTGGTGACTGTCCCTTCTGATCTCTTGCAATGGTCCTGCTAGAACACTGTAGTCCCCAGACAAGTACCCAATTTTCCCTCCTACATTTATGTTTTACAGACTTGTGAGCAGATCACTGGGACACTTCATTTTGGATCGATGTTAGCTGAGCTTGGTTTGAAGGAACAATAAAGTTCTGCAAAATCTAGTAGTTCCAAGAAGTTTGCTACTTTGGAATATTTGCAATACTTTGAGATATTTGCTACACGTGGAATAAATGTTCTTTTGATCTTAGGCAAGCCTGCTAAGTGCAGAGAGAACGTGCCTATTTTGTGAGACCAGACCTCAAACTTCATTGCATTGGTACAAATGTAAAGGAAGAACCGCCTGGATGATTTTATTTGTTGGCCAGCCAGGAGGCTGTCCTGGACTCAACTGCTTGCTGAGCTCAAACACAAAGTAGCCCCTTTAAACAAAAGGGTTTCTGAAGAGGTACACATAATCACTTTTAGAACTCAGATCACCATATATCCCCCAAAATCCTTTGGCTCTTAGAATGGATACCACACATTGAGGTTGTTCCAGCCTCATTAGTGCCAGGAAAACCCTGTTTTACATTTGTTGTACATCATTGATTGAGGTAACCGACGATCTTCAAGTCCTATTTTCTGGGACAAGCATCGGACATAAATTCCAAAATAGTCTTCCACCACATAGCCATTCTAGCTTCCCCCAGACTTCTCAGTGATACCATCTCTCTACATAATGAACGGGACCTCAGTAGTTCATGTGCCACCTAGGGTCACTTGACCTTTGTAACTTTGGTGATCCATTGGAGCTTTCATTATGTGCAACACTTTCTGGCATTAATTTTTAAAGATCTTCAAATCTCATGCATTTTTGTGGATGCATCCAAATTCAAACAGGGGATGCCTTTTGCACCACCAGTGATAAAGGCCATGTAAGATTCTTCAGCAACACCCGTTATGGGTTAGATGTGATTCTCACCCCTACCCCTCGCAAGGCTCTTGTACTGAGAATTTGGTCCCAAGTTGATGCTATGTGAAGGAAGCTATGGTAAATAAAAATCCACTGCCAACTATTGGGCAAGCCAAACGAACCTGAGTGGGATATTTCACATTTGCAAAATTTGAACCCCCAATAGACACATTTTGGGCCTCCATGCTCTGGCATCTCTCTTGTGCACCACCATACTATAATTGCCCTCCTGGAGTTTGTATTCTGTCTCAATCCTAGCCTAATTCAGAAAGGCACGACACTTGTACCAGTGTATGTAGGACACTGGGGCAACCTCCCCACAGATGGAACAGGACAAACCTGGCAGTAAATCTCTAGGAAGTAAGTGCTACTATTCTAAAACTTTCACCAGCTATGATGGGTCTAAAGATTAACTGATGTCAAGTCCTTGATCCCAGGAAGTATTGATATTTGTACATATAGCAGTGCCTAACAGCATGCAAGTCTTGCAGAGACATAAAACAGCCCCCAACGTGACCCTGATGTCAATATTTCATAAGCATGCCTGATGCTATTCATTCAACACCCACAGTCCTAAATCTGTGCTGTCTTTCATAGCCCCCAAATACAGAAGGCCACTATAGCTCTAGGTAGACCCCCAAGATTCTAAGCAAACTCTAAAATTTTGTAATTATTCATGCAGATCTTTACAGCCAGCACTGGCCTGGTGGTACTCACTGCTTTATGGCTTGTATCTAGGGCCTGGTTTTCCTAATCGCTAGCCCACCTAGACTCTTCAACAGTATCTCTGTCACTATGGTATAGCTATTCCTCTACACTACCACAGGCAGGGCACATTGTGGCACTATCAGGCTGAACATCAGGCTGAACAAGAAATAACTTGGTCCAGTTTTGTAGTAACGCTTTGACTTATCTTCATATTAGTGTTGATGATAAACTTTCTGGATTTGACTGTGTCCTGCATCTGGCCCAAGAGTTGTATTGGCCTTTACAGCCCATTTCACAGCCAGCCAACCTTTATATCCCAATTGGTGGATATGGCTCAGAAACACCCATATTCTAGCTGTTCCTCTAAGCTCTTGGAAGACTACCTTCTTTGATCCTGTTGTTCAAATCACAAACAGCAAACCACACCGGAAGTGGCATGTTCACTCCCATGTTAGGAATGAAACCTCATTAACAGTAGGACTACATCTTGCCCCTTGGACCTCACATGGAGAAGCTACTGCTTAGGCCTAACTGTGCCAATCAACACGTAAACATCACTGAAGCTGCATCTCCTAATGCCAGACCTCCCACCTGCTCTCAGGATCAAGTCACCTTCATCGTTGTTGTGAGTATGTGTCAGGCACTACCTAAATATACATGGTTATTTGGTTTCTCCTGGTTACAGAATATTTTCTTTCCCCCACACATGAAAGAAATCCTAGCAGTAGAATATTTGAGCAGGAACAGGCTCCTATCCCCCAGTTTCCACCATGGAAACCTCAGGCCTGGTGATATCCTCCAGATATATCTATTTGCCCAAGAATTTCATAAATTCATTGTTTTTAATAGCTGAGTAGTACTCCATTTTGTAAATGTACCACATTTTCTGTATCCATTCATCTGTTGGGGGACATCTGGGTTCTTTAAGATGAAAGGATGGACCATCCAGAGACTACCCCACCCGGGGATCCACCCCATAATCAGCATCCAAACGCTGACACCATTACACACACTACCAAGATTTTATCGAAAGGACCTAGATGTAGCTGTCTCTTGTGAGACTATGCCGGGGCCTAGCAAACACAGAAGTGGATGCTCACAGTCAGCTAATGGATGGATCACAGGGCTCCCAATGGAGGAGCTAGAGAAAGTACCCAAGGAGCTAAAGGGATCTTCAACCCTATAGGTGGAACAACAATATGAACTAACCAGTACCCCGGAGCTCTTGATTCTAGCTGCATATGTATCAAAAGATGGCCTAGTCGGCCATCACTGAAAAGAGAGGCCCATTAGACACGCAAACTTTATATGTCCCAGTACAGGGGAACGCCAGGGCCAAAAAGGGGAGTGGGTGGGTAGGGGAGCAGGGCGGGGGGAGGGTATAGAGGGACTTTCGAGATAGCATTTGAAATGTAAATGAAGAAAATACCTAATAAAATATTGAAAAAATGTTATTGAATAAAATTAATGTATTATTATGGATAAAAAAAATGAAATAGGGAAAGTGGTGTGGATGAATCTCAAAGTCAGCATACTAAGAAAAGAAGTCAGGTAAAAGAACATCTGATGGTTCAGTACGTAAACAGGCACGGAATGGGCAAAACGAGTCTAAGCTGATGCAAAGAATAAAGGTAGCTGTACCTGAGCAAAGCAGTGGGTGCTGATTAGAAAGGAACGCAGGGGACTTCCTGGGAGTGACTGACATTATCTGTATTCTGATCTGTGCTTTCCTACAAGGTCCAGTGCATCTTGCAATAATCAGCTCTCTCTAGACTTACCAGCTGGATTTGTGCATTTTAGAGTATGTAACTGACACTTTAGTTTGAGTCACCTCAGTACCAAGTTACCTTCACACAAGTCTGTACTCAGCTATACTTTTATTTTTGTATAATTTTATTTTTATTTTACTGGGGACAGTATTGGTGCCAGTCACAATCTCAGGCCAGAGTCAGGGCTTCTGCTGACACCAGAGATAGCTGCTGCTAAGACTTCCTTGCTTTGGTTGTGGTAGTCCAAGGGATGCAGGAGCAGTGGGCCCTGAGGCCCTGCTGTATGAAGAGTGCAGGGGCAGAGCAGGGGCAGGGATAGCATTGCACTCCTGTTCTGAGCTTGGTGGTGACTTGGCGCTCAATCGGCACACTGCAAAGTCCTGCTTGCTTTGTGGCTACCTCCTTTCCAGTTGATAAACAGTTAGGAGGGATCGAGTGATGAAGGCTGAGGATGTGGTTGAGTGGTGGAAGACTTTTCTCGATTGGGGATGGCTATGGGCTCCATCCCAGGAACCATAAAGTAAAACAGTTGAAAGGGGACTCGCCTTGAACTGTGTCAGAGCAGCATGGAAGTAAAGGCATCCTAAAATCCTTTCCCGATCCTTGCTTTTCTAAGGCATGTGATTAAGTAGGAGCATCTACTTCCACAGTTGGCTTGCAGCAGTGTTTCCTTGTTCCTTATTTAGGAGAGGTTTGTTCATTTACACAAAACGCTTGTGACACACTGCCATTTTAGATCTGAAATATACTACAGCAGAGTCAGTGGTTCTTTCTGAGATGTTGATGGAAATTTCCAGCACAGTGATTCCTTGCTGCAGATATTAAGAGGAAAAGCACAAATGTGGCCAAAATCTGACACACAGCAAAACCAGCTGACATTTATTTGTGTTAACCCAGAGCTCTGGAATGTAGGGAAAAATAAAATTGAATTAGACACCTTGCTCATGGACTCATTTATTTAACATGAATCTAGTGACTCGTTACCATATGCAAGGCACTCTACAGGGCACTGCCAGTCTGAAGATATACCAGACTTAGCCTCTGCCACACATCTGAGAGTCTAGTCGGGGCTCTCGGTGTGAATAACTTAGGTAGATGTGGCAGTCAGCTGTAACGGGGTGATCATGTGAACCAGGTGGTCAGGGAGCCCAGGGGAAAGGTATGGAAATGTGGGATGGGTGCATCTGGGGAGCAGCAGGCTTCATTGCAGTCAGGTAGCAGCACCCGGGACCTGCAGCACTAGAGATGGGTAAACTGCTGAACAATCCCTCTTGGATATTGGGGATACCTGGAGGTCTCCATGCTTCCACAGGATTGGAAGGATACTGGAGGGGTGATGTGAGGGACAGACAAACGATACAACTTTTAGTTGTGCCTGTAAGAGGAGAGAGAGGTTAGAATCAACAGGGATTGGGCACTCTTGGCTCTGAGTTGAGCCAGAGAGAAGGTCTACCTCTAGCGGCTATGGAAGCTGCTCTGGATTCTGGCACCTGTGCAGCTTGTACACCACACACTCTGGGTCCTTTCATCTGTCATTTCTAGGGAGTAACAGGAAGGGAGCAAGTGTCTATTCACTGGACAGAGATTGTCCCCTGAAGCAAAGGCACAAAGCAGAGGTTGTCTCTCAAGGCTTGGGAGAGCGAGAGCTCAGTGCTTTATGAGGGCATTGGTAGGATTCCAGTGAAGGTCCATGAATTAAAACAGAAAGACAACAGCCCATGTAAACAGCTGTAAAGGATTCTGTTGGTGTTGTGTGGTGTTGTCTCACTGTGGAGACAAGTGTGTCTTAGCCTGAGCAGAGCTAGTTTGTGCCTTGATCGCCAGACCAAGGCCCAGTCCCATGTAGATGAGCTACAGAAGTTCTTTGGGTAGAGAGGGACCTGACAAAAGTATAGCCCTGCTCAGTTATGAAGGCCTGCTTGGCATGGCATTTGAAGGAGCCACGTGTCCTATGCTAAGTTAGGCTAGCTTCCAGTGGATATCAGGAGCGTGATAGCTGGCCCTGGAGCTGACTTCGACCTTTACAGGCTGCTGGTCACTTTTCTCTTGAGTGCTGCTGTGCCTTGTAATCCTCCTGGTCTCTAGACAAAACAATCAGCAGATCTGGGACCTCCCCTGGGATATAAGGAGTCCAGAAAGCATTGCATCTAAAATTCCCCATTCTTTCACTTCTGTACAGACATAGAGGAGAAGTGTCTGCAGGTGGGGTCGAGGTGACCATAATACTAGAATCTGAGTATGAGTGTAGTGGGGAATGTGGGAATGTTCTCTGTTTTTCCCTGAAGTGGGGCTCTTGGGGGCGAATACGTGGAAGTCAGTCTAAGCCCTTTCTTTGGTGTGCCAGACGTCCCCATTCTCCTATCAGCACACAGCCCTTTGTCAGTGGTGAACACTGTGTAGTCGATACCATATATATTTATATTAGTTCTCCCCCCCCCACCAATAACCATGGAGATGCACTATCTATAGCCCACCATCCTAATAAGTACCTTAGCAAGCTATTCTGCCCTATGTGAAGCACTAAGGATGTCTTTCATCCACTTGCTACTTGCATATATCCTTGAGTGATCTCTGTCTCCAAATAGCAAGTCCATCTCACCTGGCTGGTTTTTTTTGTTTTTTTTTTTTTGTTTGTTTGTTTGTTTTTTTTTTTTGCGGTGTCGGTGGGAATGGTGCAGGAACACTACCGTTACAGAACCCACCAGATATAACAAGATATATTTCCACCAAATGGGAAAGAAGCAAGAGAAAGCCAGATGGATCAGAATGGAAAAGGTTGAGCCTATGTTAAAAGGGGTCCCTCAGAGTGCTGCTCTCGCCTGTGTAGATTCCCCCCCCCCAGCCTGAAGCAGGCTGATCCAGACCTTGACATTGCTGCCACTAAGGAGATTACCTAGGGTGGAGCCTTCCTGCTTAGGTGGCTCTATTGTTCAGCCACTGCTGCTGTTCTCCTTCAAGACACTGCTACCTGCTGAGAGGCCGCTGAGCTATTCAGGAGACTACACCCTATCCTGCACATCATCACCTGCAGCTGTTTCCAGGCTCCAAGAATGGATTATCCGGGGATGGGCCTCCCCACCTTTATAAGCACAGTTTTCTATTAAACATTTGAGCTTTGATCAGGAATCTTGACTTAGCTCCATTTTTCCCTTGACCACCTAGTTCCCCTTTCTTTTCAGCCCCAACTTGCCTCCCAGGTGAAACCCCGTCCATGTGATCCACGGACCAGCTCTCAACACCCCTGAACAAGTGGACACAATATTTCCCCCCATTTCTACAAGGCCAGACAGCACTCTGGGTGGCACTGTGTGATCTAGGCCCCCATTTATACAGAAAAGAAACCAAAGTATTTTGAGAGTCCCCCATGAATTCCAACTCCCCATAGTTCCTGAAGTCTAGGATGTTATTGCCCCATTCTCTTCTACCTGGTCTTGCAATTTATTTATCATTATTATTTTTATTTTCACTTTATGACTGTATTGCATACATCTATGCACCTGGTGTGTGCCTGGTGCCCACAGAGGTCAAAAGGGTGTTGACATCAGTCTCTTGGACTTGGAGTTATGCTCAGTTCTGAGCCATAGTCTACGTTGTGAGAATCATACCCAGGTCCTCTCAGCCATTGAGCCATCTGTCCAACTGAGGGGTTGAAATTTCTAACTTGGCCACCTCCATAGGAGATTAAGGATTCAGCTGTTCACTGTCTTCCCTTGGAGCCTTGTCCCTGGGAAACTATGTTTCATTACCATTCAAGGTCACCAAGGAAAGGCAAGAAATGCCCACACAGGAAGAAAAAACATGTGTAGTTGGCAAGAAGGTTTTCTCTTGCAGGCTGTCTCTAGATGAGCAGTGTGTTGACTGGGAAGTGTTTGCAAGCACAGAAGTCTAGAGCCCTGTTACAGGATCCAGAGAGTCTTCCTACAAGTGCCAACCCACACCCCCTGTTCATGCCCACTCCTCCCAGTAGTCCTCCCCCATATACCCCTCCATGAGCAATTCATAAAGAAGGCCCAGGATCTTCCCATATGAGGATATTTTTGCAATGCAAGGGGGCAGAGACACATGCTATTTCCTCCACAGGTTGCTGGAAACATGCGGGTGCCCCTTGGGTTCAGATCTGTGGGAAATTCCTTGTTGATTGGTCTCTGAATTGAACAAGGATGCCACCATTACCATGCAAGCACCCAAAAGAGTAGCATTCCTGAACAAAGAAAGACACTAGTTCCTGCCATTCACACCCACAATGCCCTAAGTGTCACCAAACCTCAAAGCCCAGTCATTCCTCTAAGGTGAGTATCACTGTGAAATGTGAAGGAAATTTCACACAGTCAAAGAAAATTTGAAAATCTGCCAGCATTTATTTCAACATCACTGGACAAGATTCCTTGAAAGCAGGGGCCTGCGCTGCCATAGATCTTGATCACTGCGCATGGCCCCCATGTCTAGGGTTCCAGTGGTCTCAGCCTCGGGCCGTTCGGCGTCCTCTCCTAAAGGAGAAACAGACAGACAGGTGGATCTTTAGAAGGCCTCATGGAACTGAGAAGAGGGTTCGTGTTCTGTGTGTGTGTGTGGGGGGCCCAAGGGGGACAGTCTGGCTTACTGTGAGTGGTGAGAGAGGCAGGGGCTGGCTTGGGGCCCTCACCTGAAGAACTTGGACACGCGTGCCAGAGCTCTCTGGAAGCGGCTCCTCCAGGACCTTGTGGGAGGAGCAGGCTCCCTGGTGTCTCTTGGGCCCCTGGATGTGAGCATGGTGTGAGCAGTGGCCACACCTTCCGTAGCCACACCTTCCGTTCCAGTCTGAAAAAGAGAGTTAAGGCCTCACTCAGTCCCAACATGGATGCTGCCCACAACCCCATTCGGCTACTGTGATGTGCATCTGCACAGCTGGTCAAGGTGCCAAGGAGGATCGACAAGAGGGGCTACCTGCCCTGTTCACACCCCAATCCCCCCTGGAAGGTCTTCCAGGTCACATAGTAAGAGACTTACCAGCTGAGGATGCCCAACCAAGTGCATGACGATCATGCTCCCCGGAGTGTCTCTTCCGGCTGGAGTGACTCCTAGGACTTCTTGCAGTGATCTGTGGAGCTGACCTCTCTGCTGAGTATAAATGCTAAGCACGCCCAGTCACAGTGCCTGCCTACTCTGACCTGGCCTGCGCCTGTCCACTCTGTCCCAGTTCAGGGCTCTCCACTCTGCCCCTCCCTGTGCCTGCCCATTCTGCCACTTCCCATGCCTGCCCACTCTGCCCCTGCCCATGGTTCCTGCCTACTTCAGTAGGGTACATTCAGCCCAACCAGGGGATACAGTTTTGATAAGTGACCTCTTTTCTTTTCCTGTGCTTCTCACTCCCACCTCTCCAAGGTTCCTTCCTCCCTTCCATTCCCATTGTATCTCAATCTCCTCTTTGTTCCTCCCAAAGTTCTCTTCCAACCTCACTTAGACTTTCCCACCCACCTCTGTCTCTCTGTCTCTCTCTTTCTCCCCCCCCTGCCACAGACCCTCTGGGTCCCTTTGTGTTCTTGGACGGGTCTCTGGGTGCAGATGGGCAAGGAGTTGGCAAATGACAGACAGATGCACACAGGAGATTGTGTAGAATCTGAATGTATTGTCACAAAGTGAACACCAGTCTTATATAGTACAGAAAATAAAAGGGGTATGAAGTCACAGCAGGCAAAGCACATTGAAGTTACCTGACACAAGGAATGACTACAAAGGGACTTAAGGAACAAGGTAAATGTTTACAGTAAAGATAAAGCAGTCCTGCCTAGGGTCAGCTTAGTGACAGGTAAGAATTTCACACCCTAGTGCTATTCCTTTGAGCCTTGTGAAGGTTAGCACTGGGGGTTCTGCTCATAGCTGACCTTCTCATGAATAATGCAATACCACAACCCTCCTATTTCCTAGGCCTTGCTAAATTCTTAAATGAGTGTAACTTTTAAGTATCTGTAGAATCTCCATTTGTCAGAAGAATTCACCAACTTGCTTCTAATATGCAATGTAGCCTGTACTGAAGATTTCTATCTTAGTGGGATTCCCTGGCTCTTTCATGGTATTTCCTTCTTTGGGTGAGATTGGCTACTATCTTTAGTCAACACTCTGCAGACCAGCCCTGAGCTGCTGGCTCTGTCTTTTTTAATGCTTAATTCAATTCACTGTCTTTACCAAGCTTCTCGACTTCAAGCATTTTCTAGGATATTTGAACACTGGCGAAGGCTCTGGCTATGTCAGAATTCAATCTTAAAGGGCACTTATAATAAGATAATACTAAAAGAGAGCACGTGGATCCATACACTAGACTAACACAGGGATAGGGTGTGGGTATATGGGTGTGAGAATGCCAAAGCTCCAGGAGGTGAGTTCTTTTTGAAACTATATGCCTTGTGAGTGCTCCCAGGAATCCCAGACTGTCAAGCAGACTTCACTGGAGTGTGCATGGCACACCCCCCACAACCCCCCCCCACCCCTGCTCTTCACCTCTTCTGTCCCACTAGCAGGCTCCAAGCATGCACTCTTCCTGAGCAGAGATGCACTGAGGCGTCCCACTGTGAGAAGAAAGCATGCCTATGTTTTAGCCATACCTCACTTGGGGTAACACTACTTGATCCTGTGACCTCAGTAGACTTCCCTTGTCCCAGTGTGCACCAGTCAGGTTTCCTAGATTCTTTCCTTTGTCCTAGAGAATGTTCTAGGGCCACTTAAACAATTTATGTTGTGCCTCAAGCAGATGCCACAACCATAGAACTCTCGCCATAGAGTCTGTGCTGGGTTTCACACACTGAGTTGTGAAATCTTGTAGGTGAAGTCATGAGGGATGCTTATGATGAAGCTGTGGCATTTTTGTGGCACGGAAGGCTACTCAATGCGTTTGTACCTTCACAGTGTGGAGGAAACGGAGAACGGCGACTTTGGCCTTTGACTAAATTGCTGTGTAAAGGTATCTGAGGTCGTAGGCCATCACTTTTCTTCAATGGTCCCCAGGGGCATCACTACAGAGTTGAAGGTGGACCTGGAGTGGGAGAGACTTTGGGGGAAGATTTGGAGAGATGCTTGCCATGGAGCTGACTGGAGGTGAAATTTGCCAGAAAAGCCTTTCTCTCCAGATCGGCCATCTCTAGTCTCTGAGGTGCTGACCAGCAGTCCTGGGCGGTGTGCAAACAGGTGTGCCCACTGCCCTAGCGGGCAGGGTGTCAGCAGAGCCTATTCAAAGAGGCAGTGAGCCCAGAGTGTTCATATGTACTATCCGTTTTTTACCCAAGCACTGCAGTGGAGTTTAGAAATCACCATGTACATTTTAGCCCAAAGCTCACAACTGTCATGGTTCCCCCTCCGAAGTGAATGTGTTTCCTCGCCCTCCACGTGTCTGTCCCTTTCCTGTCCATGGATCCAACCTCCTGCAAAGACTCCTATGCTAATGAGGAGAAAGGCCCACCTTTTGGTCCTGCAACCAAAGGTTCCTTGGCCTGCACGTGCTGACATCCTGAGCTACCACTAGGGGGCAGAACAAGATGGGAGAACTGTCTCAGACAGAACCCCTGAGCTGTCTCTGATGCAGCATCTGGATGAGGTTTCCAGGAGCCAGGAATCAGTCCTAAGCTAAGGGCTCATGCCAAGATTTTTTCCTGTAAACTGCCTGAAGACAGGGCCAGGTTGGGAGGTGCTAATATCTGCAGTGATGCTTGAGGGACTGACTCCCATGGGGAGGCCTGCAGGTCCATTGCCTTACCAGCATGGCAATGTGGAATTTGGCTGCCTAAGCAGGATAAGTAGTATCTGTCACTGTCTCAAGGTAGTATACCCGTGTCAGTCACTTGACACCATGGATTCAGGAACAGCAGAAGGTCAGGTCATTTTCTGCCACAGGACACTTCTCTGTCTGCCTTAGACTGAATGATTTCTCCTCACATTTTTTGCTGTTGTTGTTTTGAAGCCTTGACCCAGAGCCTAATGGGTTTGGAACCTTTAGTGTGGAATTAAGATGGACCTTAGTCATAGGTAGGAAGCTAGCTGACTTAAAAGGATTAATGGTATCATGTGAGGAGACACCAGAGGACATGCTCTGCACATGCACGGATGCTTGAAGGAGATGCCGTGTGACGACTCGGTGAGAAGAAGACTAAGCTAGAATGTTCCACAGAAGCCAAGCTGAGAAACACTTGGATCTTTGACTTGCCAGCTTGCAGAACCATCAGGAAATAAATCTCTGTTGTTCCAATCATCTTGTCTTTGGCACTATTTTCATGTCAGTCCACAAAGTTTACCAATGTTCCCATTGTTGGGATTCTCTGAAGAATGAACCTGGGGGTCACGTGGATAAGTACCGGGTAGCTTGCATTTCGGGAGACCAAAGCTGTGTGTGCAGCATGGGTGTTTTCCCCCTTAGGAGCCTCGTGAAGAACAAAAGCAATCTCCACGCAGCTGCTTTGAAGGGTCCCTGAGTTCTCTGGGGTGTGGGAGAGGCTGTGTCATGTTAAAGAGATTCTCCCACTGTGAGTAGGAATGTTTACTCTATGTTGGAAATTTCATTGAGTTATTAAAACATTCTACGTGAAAAGAAGAAAGCAGTTGGGGGGGGGGGCAGCCTAGGCTTTATCATGTGCCACGATAGCAAAGGGTACAGGGAGGAAAGAGAGGGTTCAAATTTTCCATTGTAGTGTTTGTTCCAGAGAGCAGAAGTCAGCAGGATGCTGTCAGCGCAGAGAAAGAACCGGATGAATTACAGGTAACTGTTTGTGGGAAGCACTGTGTGCACAGGAGGGTCCCAGTAAAGCTGCATGACTGGCAAGCAGCTTCTCAGAAGCTCCTAGAAAGACGGAGGCCC
Source organism: Mus musculus (assembly GCF_000001635.26). Classification (NCBI taxonomy): domain Eukaryota; kingdom Metazoa; phylum Chordata; class Mammalia; order Rodentia; family Muridae; genus Mus; species Mus musculus. The sequence goes on from NC_000086.7 coordinate 102,690,769, forward strand.
TTGGCTTATCACAGTGCTCACTGGTCCTTTCCACAGGACACATGACAATGGTCCTGATTTAAATCTTGTCTCGCTCACACATTGTCCTTCTGTACCTTCTCACCCAAGAACACCAGAGAGCTGACAGACGAAAGAATAGTCCCTCTACGTGGCTTCCACCATCACCAGTCCTGTTACTCGGTTGCAGTGTGACTTGGAGATTTCTGCAAACATGCATTTAAAGCCTCGGTGTGGCCCCACGGGGACACGTGGGTCTGCCTTTCCTTGACATACGGCCACATTGCACACAATGGAACGCAATTTTGTTTTTATTTTATTTTCTTTTACCTGAGGACTGGGAGAAGTTCCCAGTCAACCCATAGAAAGCTGTGTGCCCATGGGTTTCAAGCCCTGCATGTTTGTCACTCAAGCAACATACTAGCTTTCTTCGTGTCCACATGGAAGGACCTTTCTCCTGCCTCTTTAGAGTTCACATTTTCACGACCTTCTCAAGCATACAGAGACTGTTTCTCTAGAAAAAAAATGTGGAAACAGAATTTGGAGGCCTCCGTAAAGTTACATGAAAACATCAAGAAACCATTGAGGGGCGTATCTCCATGGAGGAGTTGTTCATTGATCAGGCCCACCTTGGTGTTTCTTGCCCTTCGGCCTTGATTTTGCTGATGCTGCACCCTTAAATTTTGCCACTTTGATGGCTGACATATGAGAGATGTTGAGAAAATGGCTCTTTGACACAAGCTGAGCTCCTGGGGCAGGGGGATCATTCCTGGCAGGAAGGACTCAGAGCTGGTCTCCAGTACCTGTGTTGGGCTGAGATCAAGAGAGCTACACAGACAGCAGAGGGGGTGCGAGAAGCTCAGGGACCATGGGATTGCTAGCTCAGTCAGAGAACTCTTCAGCCTTGGCGGTTGTCATGGATTCAGGGATGTTTTGCAGAGGATTGGCTCACTGTTGAGGATAGGGATTCTATGGTGCAGGGGGTTGTGGGGGGAGAACTCTGGAGGAACAATACCAGGCAGCTGCAGTGACCTTTGAAACCACAAATGAGCAGCTGCTGCTTTCTCTCCCTTGAGTTTTCAGCATTTAAACGTGGCTACCAGGAGTTAGCAGAGTCCAGCTTCAAGTAAAATGGATACACTGATTTCTGGCGCAGGGTTGTTCAGCAGTGTTTGGCCCTTGAGAAATTTGCAGAAATGATCAGACTGGTCTCTATGCGGGAGGTCTGTCTTGTGACTTCAGGGGTGATGGTGCCCTAAGGACCTGTCTGACTGAGGCTATTAAGTCCACCCATATTTTTGCACTGGGCTTTGAAAATTGACCATTTGGACATGACGATAGGAGCAAGTCAGGGTGACACAAAGTGTCACTGCTGATGGGGACATGGAGAGCTACAAATTGGCGACAGCCCTTTCTGATAGCGATGGCCTTATGAAGTTTGCCACCACACTGCCCTGTACTAGTCCCCTGGGATTTGGAATCAAAGACTGTGCAGCTGCACAGAAATTCATAGATCTCTCACTGAAAGATTTCACTGTACAGAGATGATAGGGAATGGAACCGTTCTGGAAACAGTTTCCCCTTCTTTATGGTTACAATAGATAGAAGCTAACATTGGCAAGATAGCCAAGTGACAACACTGATTGTAATTAGAGGTGACAAAAGAATCATGCCTCCAAGCAACTGACAGGGTAAAGAAACTAAGGGACCATGAGGCGTGCATCATGGAACAGACAATCAGGGGGGGTTGTGCCAGTCAGGTATGGCACCAAAAGCAGTAGCCTTCTGCCAAATCAATCAGGAGAGAGGTGGTATAGCTCGGCATCAGTTTCTGCAGGGTAGAGAATGGGGGTTCTGTATATGGCTTTCTCTGTGTGCTGGGCAGGGAGAGAGAGGTGAGGGCACTTTATCGTGAAGCCCCCACTCCATGAAATCCCTTCATGGCCTGTTGGGTTTGGGCTGTGGTAAGTCTCAGCACTTCCCTAGCCATCTTATGAGTTGGAGAGTGATACAGTCCCACCAAAGTGTCTTCTTCCAGCAGTGTCCTGAAGAGCTGACAGGAACAAGAGGCATCAGAACCTCATCTCTCTCCTCCTCTGTCTCTCTGTCACTCTTTATCTTCGCCTCCCTCTCCTCAAACTCTATCTCGTGCACTACCCAGTGTTCATTTGAACATTCCACAGCCATTTCTGGATTTCTCCAAAGCCTTTTCATCAGGTTTCTCTCCAACCATACAGTTGGTCTGTCTTCTGCACTATGGATGCCTGGGTTTCTTGTTGGGGCCAGCAAAAGGGAAGTGTGTACCCTTTTCCCAGATTCCTAAGACAGGGGCTGCTGGTTACCAGGTCACAAAGGCAAAGCTCTTCCCTAGGGCAGTGTCTAAATATGGGCAATTTCAACAATGTCCCTCCTGGAGGCCACAGGTCAGTGTGCAACAGCTATGTGGACAAGAGTACATTGCTTGCGTGTGAGTGGGTGTGTACAGGTTTGTGTGCATTCATTGGAGCAGAAACAGAAAATGTCCTCAAACCTGCAGTGATGTAGCAAGAAGGAACGTGTTGGGGAGGGGATTGGGATGGAATGGGGGGACAAGCAGCAAGGGAAAGGAGGGAAGACTAGAGGATTCTAAGAGGAGATAGAGAAAACTTCTGCCCTCCGCATTGATGTCACGGCCCCATTCTGGTTTGATAAGGCCCTTCCTCTATCCCGGAATTCCTTCAAAAAGTATCCACTCTGATCTGCCCCCTTTCTGGGAGAACAATTGCTTTTGTGGTGTGTGCTGGGGAGATCTTTTGCCTGCAATTAATTTTCAGCCTCACAGACCCAGAAAGCAAATGAACGCCCTGTAAAGAATGGTGGGTCCAGAGAGGAGCTCTAAGTGCGAAGGCCCCAGGGAAAGGAGTATTGGAGGTTCTCTTTGTTGAGTGAAGGCAGAGTTGAGACTACTGTGGTGAATCCTGAGACTGTGGGGGATATGGAAGGCATATGAAAGAGAGGCAAATTCTCTTACAAAACCTTTTCATTTGGAAATGTCTGATAGACAAGGCTGGTTAGGACTACTTCCCGGGATTTCCTGCAGTGCATATGCGGGGTTTCTTAATGAACCCTCTCAAGTCTTGGCTGAAATGCCAAAGTGATGCGCATGTGTGTGTCTGCACGAGCTCCCAGAACCTCTCCTCTGAAGCTTGGTGGAGCTGGGAGAGGCCATGGCACTGGGACATGGATAGGACTTAATTGGTGTCTCAGCCTCGCTGCAAAAGTAAGGACAGGGTCCCAACACACAGGAAATGCTTGACAAGTGGCAGAATTAGGGGACCAGGAAGGACCCTGAACCTGTATGTCGAGGCCAACAGCCAATTTCAGCTGGGACTGATGGGAGGATGCAGGAGAGGCAAAGGGCACGGAGGCCACGGAAGGAGCATATCTGACCTCTCTCCACACCATACGGCCTCATTCTCTGCTCTGATAACTCTGGCGCTCTCTTCTTCACAGTAAAATTGTCTATAGAAATGTATCCTCTCTGATCTGCCTCCCTGCCAGAAGAACAGAAGAACACAGGTTTGTCTTTCTTTCTTTCTTTCTTTCTTTCTTTCTTTCTTTCTTTCTTTCTTTCTTTCTTTCTTTCTTTCTTTCTTTCTTTTTTTTTTTTTTTTTTTTTTTTTGCCATACTGGAGAAATCTTTTGTCTGCAGATACATTTTCAGCACCAGGAGCCTTCTGCGTCAATGGGAAAAGTCCTGAGAGGTGGATGGTGGGAAGGAACGGGGTCATCTACCTTAGTAGTAGAGCCTACTACTTCCTAAGTGCCTGGAGGATTCCATATCAACATAGCTATTTAAATTGGTGTATTCTTTCCAAGCCTTGAAAGGTCCTTTTCAGTTGATTTCACTGAAGCACTAACACAGGTTAAGGAGCATCAAGAGTTTGTTGACAGCCACCCAGATGACTCACTGCAAACCTGGGACTCCACCTGGAGTCTGTCTGAGAGTTGGGGACATTCTGTGCCTCCTGGGTCAAAGGAAACCCTCTGAGGCTGTCTCAGGCCTTCTCTTACTTGCACCCAGTCCCAAGCCCAGCCTGTGGTCGTCCACATCAGTAACTGATCTGTAGCAAACCACCCCAAACATCACAGCTTAACAGAACATAAACTTTTCCTCTCAGAGTTTGGTGCATCAGGGACTCCGCATGACTTGTGTGGGTCCTCCACTTCTCAGCCTTTTTGAAACCCCGTTGCAATCAAGGTCTCAAATGCCCAGAGACAGTGGTGCCTATCCCATAGGCTGCACTGAAGGTGAACCAACTATTGGCAGGATCCAGTTCCTCATGGGCAGTCTCATGAGGGACTCTGCTTGTTTCTGGCTGTTAGACATATACTGCCACTAGCTCAGTGGCAGCTGCCCATCTCCACCAGGACTGTGTGCAGTTAGTGCAGGGGGAGGAAATCTTCCTAAAGATGGAAGGCATAGTCTTGAAATAGCCAGCTCTTGAGCGGGAAGGTTTTAGTGTCTTATTTCCAAATCCTGATGGCCAGAAGCAAGGCCTATTGTTGGGCCCATTTCATGGGGTCACTAGTGCCCACAAGGAGGTTGTCCCTGGGGGCTGTTCTAGAAGAGTTCTTAGACTCGTGTTGCTGCACCTACTTGAAATATGTAGTCAGGGCGTGGGTGTGGAGCTCAGCATAGCATGGAATATAGATGAGAGAGCACTCAGCAACTTCCAATACCTAGGGGACAGTTACAAGAATGCAGTAGCCCTTACAGCCACACACAATTACGCAAGCAGTGGGGTAGCCCTCTTGTTCTTTTTGATTTTCTGGGGATTTTTTTTTACGGGGGTGTTTCAGTGGAGAACATTCTAGACATGGAAAACAGAAGACAAAGGGAGCTCCCATGGCTTCTGTACACATCGTTCCAGCACTAGAACCTTCATGAGGGGGGGATTTTGAGCTGGAGGCAGTAACATGAGCCCAACACATCCATTTGGCATGATTCCCATTATCCAGGAAGCCAAAATTCCCAATCAAAGCCTTAACCTCTGACATCCAGTTTTGTGCCTCTGAATTTTCTCAGCACCTGTAACCATGCCCTGCTGTTATTTTACTGAATTCTTCCAAGTGGCAGAAACAGACGGGGTGACACATTGTGACATCAATAACCAGAGCTGATGGGTGACACCTTGCTGTATGGAACTATCTCTGGTCAGGTTGGTGGTATAAGTTACTACTTCCCTCTAAGCCCTAATGTGGTTTCTGGGACAGAATGGCTCCTATTGATCCACCTCTGTAACCTTCCACCCACAGTCATCTCGCTCAGCACTACAGCTGTCCCTCAGTCCCTGATGGTATCAACCACTCAGAATAAAGTAACAGAAAGAAGTACTATGGTAACCTTAATGTCTTGGTCACTTACTGTCACCTCCTACAAAACATGCAAACCATTTAAACAGAAGGCAGACAGTCTCGTGAGCAGGGATGACGAATATTATTCAACCACAGTGAGAAAACAAACCATATACAAAGATGCTAGACAGTCCTGTGTGCCGGGACAACAAATATCCCAAAACCACACCCCTGAAATGAGCTTAGCAGTTGAGAAACTTGGAAAGGAAGGGCCTGGGAGCAGCAGACAGAACTTGATCATCCCCTGTGACTCCATGTTTGTGGCTCTGTTGTTATCTGAGTTCCTCATTTGCCTCCCTTGGGGAGGAGGATAGAGGGATAAGTGATCCTTGAGCAATTGGAGAATTTGTGGCCCTTGCTAGAGTTCTCCTGGTGAGATGGAAAGCTGGGCTTGGTGCTTTGAGAGATGCAGGGACTGGCTGGGTGCCTGCATGATGCACCCCAGCTCAGATATCATCTATCTACTGCCTAAAGGAGTCCACCAAAACTCTGGGTAAAGATTGAGCTTCCTTAGCCAATATGGCTTATGTAAATGTACTTTGGTGTTGATCAAAGGGCATATTGGGTCTGGGGATATAGCTTTGTTGCCACAGGGCTCTCCTTGCATGTATGTGGCCAGAGGATTTATCCATGCCACCCCATAAACTAGGTGTGGTCACACATATCTAAAATTTTATAAATAAAACTTAGAAGGTGGAAGCAGGAAGTTCAGAAGCTCAAGGACGTGATAGTGTTGAATATGCCAGCACATGACTAAGACCTTGGCTAGTAACAAAGATGAAGGCAGGAAAGGGAGAAATAAGAGGAGAGAGGGAGAGAGACCCGGGGATAGACAGTACAGTGTTTCAACCGCCTTCCTAACTATTCCCCATAGGGGTCAGGACCTCAGTCCAATGCTAGGTTGTGTGTATCTGTCTCAGTCAGCTGCTGGTAGACCCTCTCAGAGGAAAGCCATGCTAGGCTTCTGTCTGTAAGCACACCATAACATCTATAATAATTTCAGGGATTGGTACCTACCCATGGGATGGATCCCAAATTGGGCAGGTCACTGTTTGGCTATTCCTTTGGTCGCTGTTCCATTTATGTCCCTGAATTTTTAAAGACAAGAGTAATTTTGGTTCAAATATTTTGAAGGTGTGTTGGTGTCACCGTCCCTCCACTGGGGGTACTGTCTAACTACTGGGGGTGGTCTCTTCAGGTTCCACAGTCCCACTATTGGCATTTCGGCTAATGTCATCCTCACTGAGTCCTGGGAGTCTCCCCATTCCAGGTCTCTGTGACTTTCCTAAGGTTCCCCCAACCTCCCACACTTCTCCCCATGGCTGCATTTTCCATTCATTCTCCTGGCTCTCTGGGCCTCATCCTATCTCTTCCCACATCCTGCTTTCTCTTTGCCTTCTCCTTCCCATCTCTCACCTAGGTTCCTTCCTCTCTCTGCCTCCCATGCTTATCTTGATCCCCCTTCTAAGTGGGATTCAAGCATCTTCAATTGGGCCTTCCTTCTTGTTTAATTTCTCAGGGCCCGTGGGTTGTATCATGGATATTCTGCACTTTTGGGCAAACATTCACTTACCAGTGTGTGCATAACATTCATGTCCTTTTGGGATTTAGTTACCTCACTCAGGATATTATTTTCTGTTTCTATCCATTTACCTGACAGATTCATGATGTTCATGTTTTTAATAGCTGAATAGTATTCCATTGTGTAGAAGAACCACATTTTCTGTATCCATGCTTCAGTTGAGGGACAGACATCTGGAATGCTTCTACTTTCTATCCATTGTGAATAATGCTGCTGTGAACATACTGGAACATGTGTCCTTGTATAGTGGAGCATCTTTTGCGTTGCAGGAGCGATATAGATGGACGTTCAGGAAGAACTACTTCCAATTTTCTGACGAGCCACCAGTTTGATTTCCAGAGTGGTTGTACCAGCTTTCAATCCCACCAGCAATGGAGAAGTGTTCCTCTTTCTGCACATCCTCACCAGCATATGCTGTCACTTGGGGCTTGGATCTTTTCCATTCTGATTGGCGTAAGGTGGAATCTCAGCATCATTTGGATTTGCATTTCCCTGATGACTAAGGAACTGAAGGGGATGGCAACTCCATAGGAAGACCACCAGTGTCAGATAATTGTGACCCCTTGGAGACCCCAGAGATTAAGACTGCAGCCAAAGAGCAAACACTGGGCTGGTCTGAGGCCCCTGGTACACATGTAGCACAACACTGCTTTGTCTGGCCTCAGTGGGAGAGGATGCGCCTAATTCTGTAGATACTTGTAGGCACAGTGAGGGAGGTTGCTGTGATAAAGCATCTAGTCAGAGGCACAGATGAAAGGGAACTGTTGAAAAACTCTGTGAGGTGTGACCAACAGTTGGGAAGTAATTAAATGAAACAATTGATTAATAAAATAATAATAAAAGAGAAAGTGCTATGTTTTAAGCATAGCCAGTCCTTGCCAGGTTAATCCTCAGGCCTAGTGTTGATACTTCTGGCCTTCCCTGATTGGGAGCTTTCTGTAGAGAGAGTGGGCTCAGCTTCCTGATCAGCCTGCCTGTGTGACTTTAACCTATCCTACCACCACAGTCAGTCAAGTCCTATATTCATTCTACACAGCACTGACACTTAAAGACCTGGCTCACTAGCCTTTTGTGGGAACCAATCATTCACACTGAATGGAAACTGACCCCACATGTTTTTGATTTGCTCATCATGGTGAAGGAAGGGAGATCCAGCCACCTATCCTCTAATTCTAGGACCCCCACCCCCTTTCAGTTGCATGGGGAGAGTCTCCAGGGAGACTCAGTTTTCCTCCTTCATATAGGAAGGTCTTGTCTCAACCACAGCAGTGTGCAGACTCATTCAGATCCTTCCAGAAGAGTGATGTTCATAGGGCATATGAAAGGAGTTGGTGTCACGGGTACACAAACCAATTCATCTCATTGTGTTTTGAAGGCTGAGGTTCTGTTCCCTATGAAACTTTCATCCCCATGCCTCTGGCCCAGTTTTCCACAGCCCCTTCTGCAGATAAGTAAATGCTGGCCAGGAACTTGATACATTCTCCTCACTTGGTTGAGCCATGGGAATTCCTCCCCAACTTGCATATCTGTTTCTTGTCCTTCCCTCCTTTCTCCTCCAAGCCCATTCTAATCAAGAGTTTCTTCCGAGCACAGTACACCAAGGCCCACAATGAAGTGACTTATTCAGAGTGGTGCTTATAAATCGTCTAGCTTAAGACTTAGGGAAAAGGCAATTTTGCATGGTTGACATTGCATTTACTGAAACACATCACATTCACTTGTCACTTGTATATTTCTAGTTTGCAGGTCCATCCTTATGTTGGCAAATGCAGTGAACATACAGGGAGGCTCTTCCTGGTCTCTGAGATGGCCCATAAACTTTCCTTGTTTAACACCCCAGGTCCACCAAGGATAGATCTGTAACCAAACTCCAGGTTTCTCCTCCATGAACTGGTGGAAGCCAAGGGTTACCACGGGGAAACACACAGGCAGAAACTGTCTCAGAGAGACCTCGTGAAGCCTTTCCCTGAAAGCATTCTTCTCTTTGACATGCTCAACATGCCAGTAGACATTTTGTGTCTTAAGTGGTATCTCTTTGTGGTTCACAGAACTGAGTTTCATGCAGACAGTGTCATGCATGTGTAAGCCCACCACAACCACTTACTCTCAATTTTTTTCTCTCCCACATTTGGTAATCCCTAAGTTCTTTCTAGATTGCTTCCTTTCTAATTTAACAGAAGCATCGACCCTTCCACAATTTTATGTATCTATATATTCTTGTGGTCCCCAATTTGAAAAACATGCAAGATTTTTTCCACCCTTTTGTTGGGAAATTCAGTGACCATATAGAGAGGCTCTTCTTGGTCTAGGAGTCGGCCCATAAGCTCTCCATATTTAACACCCCATGTCCACCAAGGATAGATCTGTAATCAAACTCCAGGTTTCTCCTCCACGAACTAGTGGAAGCCAAGGGTTACCACGGGGAAACACACAGGCAGAAACTGTCTCAGAGAGACCCCTGAAGCCTTTCCCTGAAAGCATTCTTCTCTTTGACATGCTCAACATGCTAGTAGATATTTTGTTTCTTAAGTGGTATCTCCTTGTGGTCTGCATAACTGAGTTTCATGCAGACAGTGTCATGCATGAGTAAGCCCACCACAACCACTTACTCTCAAGTTGTTTCCCTCCCACATTTGATAATCCCTAAGTTCTTTCTAGACTGCCTCCTTTCTACTTTAATAGAAGCACGCCCATGATTTTATGTATCTATATATTCTCGTGGTCCTCACGTTGAAAAAAGCATGCAAGATTTTTCCTGTCATACTGAATTCACATGAAATTGTACACCCCAATTGCAGAAGACTGATGTTAGCCCACACCTGTCTGTGGAGAAATTCATGGCAAAGTATTGACTAGCCTTAATGTCAGACCTGAAACTCTGAAAGTGCTTGAGTCAGATATCACCAGAGACAAGGAGTTCCTATAAAGATTTGGCCTTCTTTACCAATGATACCAACAGCAAAGAGCATCCAATCCACTGAAGAGACAGCATACAGAATGGGAGAAAATCTTCACTAACCACTTTTGGCAGAAGATCCACATCTAGTTTTGAGTCTAGAAAAGGGCCCCAATTCCTGGGCAACTCTCCATGGTGCTGACCGGGAGAGTGCCTTGGCCTTGCATGTAGCAGAGCTGGTGAAAAGTTGCTAGAACATGATGCTTGTTCCTGAGGTCATGGCAACGGAGACCCATGACATAGGTGTACAAAGCAGCTGCTTTCTTTGTTGTAGCTCTTGTGGAGAGTGTCACCGTATGTAACTCAGGCAGGTCTTGAACTCATAATTTTCTGCCTCAGCCTCATTATCACTGAGTATACAAGCATGAAGCAAGACAGCCAACTGCATGATTTTGATCTTCAGTAGGAGAAGAAAGAATTTGGAGTTGCACCACAGGGAAACAGTTTTAAAGTAGAGAAATCTTTGCTGAACATTGTCCCAAGATCATCTATACAAGTGTATGGGGACAGCCAACTGATTTTAGAGTGTTTGTGTGTGTGTGTGTGTGTGTGTGTGTGTGTGTGTGTGTGTGTGTGTGTGTGAGAGAGAGAGAGAGAGAGAGAGAGAGAGAGAGAGAGAGAGAGAGTGCTCCAAGTAGTATGCAAGGGCCTTGGCCCATGTAGATTGTTCCCATTATTACCTCTGCTCCACACCTACTTCCTCTCAACTGTGGATGGCTAACACATGTAACAGGCTGACTCACATAAGCCTGGCATGTGAGCACATTCCTGCCATCTCATTACAGGAGACCAAGGCTGGAGCATTGGAAGTTCGAGGTTAGAATGATGTACAGCAAGTGTTTTATCTACTTCTCTAACGTTATGAGGAGACACCATGAGCAATGGAACTTACCAAAGAAAGAAGTGCTTTGCTGGGGGTTTGCTTACCATTTCAGAAGTTGTCATGAAAATCATGGCAGGGAGCAGGCAGCAGGCAGACAGACATCGTGCTTAGCAGGCAGCAGGCAGGCATGGTGCTGGAGCAGTAGCTGTGAGCTAACACATTGAGACCATAAGCAGGGTTCAGAGAAAGCCTGAGCCACTCACTTATGGTGGTGAGAGCTATTGAAACCACAAAGCCCACTCCTAGTGACTCTCATACTCCAACAAGGCCATACCTGCTGAATATAGTGAGAAATTATGTAAAAGAAAAAAAAAACCCAGAAACATTCCCAACTCACATGAAAACAACCAACCAAAGCTCTGGATCAACTGCCAACAATCCTAGATCACTATTATAAAAACTCCAGTCAACTGTCCTCACATCCTTATAAGTGTCTGACTTCCACCAAATCCCATGAGACAAAACATCTCAGAATTGCCCCGAGAATGGGTTGTGCTGGACAGGACCCTGTTTTAGCCTCAAGATGTATGGGGAATAGGCAGGGAGAGATTCACCTTTGGCCTTGACTGTTATTTAGTAGTTTCCTCTCCAGGTCCTTCCCTCTAGGAGACTAAGGTTTTCACTGCAGCCCCAAAGGACGAGGGGCAGATAATCATGTGGTCTCAGCTGAGGTGAAAAGTTTTGGCCATCCCTCAGGCAACTACTTAGCCAGCACAGAATCTTCAAAGTGATAGGTCTCTGTCCTGTAGAGTGCCAATGTTGTCAGGAATTTATGTCGGCATCAATGGGTGATAAATATCAAAAACATCTGGAAGGCACAGAATTCAATAGCAGAACAAACCCACAGATACCCATGTTCACAAATGGACTAAGGACCTGAATAGACATTGTTGAAAGGAGATATACATAAAGCCAACCGATATAGACAAAAGTTCTCAAGCATAATCATCGGGAAAAGGTGAATGAAAGTCAAAGCGAGACATCAACTCACCTTTGTTTACATTAACAAATCAACAGAGACGGGAATTAGTGCCAACAAGGAGCAAATTACCCCTTGTACAACACTCTTAAGGAGGGAATTGGCACAACAACTATTGAAAACACCATGAAAGTTTCCCAAATCATTAAATTTAGAACTGCTATACCTTCTAGCTGCACCTGTACTGATGGTGTGTCCAAGAGAAATAAAATCAATCACTCCAAGAAATGTCTGCATTCCCAGGCCGGGTGAAGCAATACCTGTGATACTTGTTTGAGCAGACATAATCTAAATGTCTGTTAGTGGACAAATAGATCACCAATATAGCTGGAATTAAGTGTGGGAAGGCAAAGACTCCATTTCCAGGGACTTGTGAAGCTGATTCAGAGGGATGACAAGTAGAAGACTTGCGTGTGCTAGAGAAGAAGTTTAAATACAGCATGGTGAAACTCAGCAGATGCGGTTAAATTTCTTTCACCTTTTAAGATGGGCTGGGGATGGGCCAAGGGGGAGACTGTTTACTTACCAAGTGAAAAGCCTGATGTTCAGTCCACAGCAACTTTAAAAAATACCCATTCTCACACACAGAGACATATGTGCACAAAGACATGGACCATCGTCTAGTCACAAACAGACAGAAAACGTGTCATGCCTTTTAGTTGGCTGTTGTTCAATAACATGGATGAAGTAATACTAAGCTACACTGAGATTTACAAAAATGGACAAATGTGTTACCTACTATCTCCTAAGTAGAGAAAAGTGCCAGTGGTTGCCAGTGTCTGAGAGGTACAGATGGAAAATGGGAAGGGGACCATATACAGGCAAAACATATTTTTTATCATATGAATATAATGTACACTTTGGTGGTCGTGGTTAATAGTATTCACAGATATAGGTTGTATATGTGCTGTATGTGATCTATGAAGTACATGATAAATAGGCTGCCTTAGTTGCTTATAACTTTTAAAACACATAAACCTTATCTATTTCTTGGGGTTCTTCCATGATACACAATTGTAAGTTAAATCTGTATCAAATACTTATGTTACACACACACACACACACACACATATATATAATTGTTGTTGTTGTTTAAGACTTTACTGTTCCTTTGAAACGATCAAGATGGAAGTCTGAGTGATTTCATCACAAAGGAATAATGGTTACTCTGGGGGAGAACCAAAGAGCTATTTAGCTTGATCATAGTCATTTCACAATATTTCATATACTTGTAAACCTTAATTGCACACAATTTTTATTTTGAGCTTTCTTTGAGAATATTAGTGTAAATGCATCCATACAGCAATGAGAACCGAGGGACACATCTCCATATGTTCTCAGCCCTGGGAAGAGCCAACACTTTCACTGGACCATGTCCAGGGTCTCAGGCTAGGAGAAGAGCAGTCTTATTGGTGAGTGTACAGAGAATCACTTGTGAGCACAGCATGGCAGACAAAAGTATCTTCTCCTTTGAAGCCATGACTTGTAGCTCTGTACAGAGTGGGAGGGAAGAGACAGGTCCTTCAGAGCCTAGTACAGTGGTTCTCAACCTTCTGAATGCAGGGACATGCCCAACCATGATATTATTTCATCGCCACTTCAGAACTTTAAGGTTTTACTGTTATGAGCCATAGCGAAAGTGTCTGATATTCATGGTATACAACCCCCATGGGGGTCTCCACCCACAGGTTGAGAAGCACTGGCCTAGAAGGATTTGATGGGTGATTGTGGTAAGAGGTGGGATATTTGGGAGATAAAAATATCTGGGTACTGTTGAATGATACAAGTGAGTGTCTTGTGGTCAGTGTGCAGATTGTTCTGTGGCCATGATAGGAGTCAGCCTGGAGAGTGCTAGTCAGATTGGGTATGGGATGAGAAGAGGAGCACCTATGGAGGCTCCTCATGGGTCAATCCAGCTGCCTTTGTTCTTCCTCTTCCTAGTGTTGCTGCTGCATCAAACTACATTTCACTAAATATTTCAATAGACACCAGTGTTCTCTCTCTCTCTCTCTCTCACACACACACACACATACAGAGACACACACACAGACACACACACACAGACACACACAAACACACACACACAGACACACACACAGAAACACACACACAGACACACACACACACACACACAGACACACACACCCACACATGCTCACTCACATGAACATCCATAGATTTATAAACTAAGAAGGCATAACCACTGGGCAGACTACCTCTTTTCTGGAAGTTGAAACTTCTTCTCCTCTTTTGGGTTGGTGGAGCTGAGCACTTGGAGTGAAGTTCAACTAGAACTTGATAAGTTGTGGCACAGAGCTCAGCTTCCCAACTGAGGTTCAGCCTGCTTTAGTTACCTTTTTGACAAACTAAGGTCATCTGGCAAGAGGAAACCTCAGTTGGGGTAATCATTCCGTCAGACTGGTATCTTTATTTTCTTGATTAACCAGTGATAATGGAGGGCCCAGTCCACTGGGCAGTGCAATCCCTAGGCCAGTGGCCTTGGGTTATGTAAGAGAGTAGGAAGAACAAGAACTAGGCAGCAAGCAGCCTTTCTCTGTAGCCTCTGCTTCAGCTCCTGCCTTGAGTTCCTGTCTTCCCCAGTCAATTTAAGTATAGGATCCTAAATTGTGGGATGAAACAGGCCCTTTCCTCCCCAGCTTGATTTAGGTCTATGGTGCTATTCACAACAATAGGAAACCAAGTGTCATGGAGCCCAAGTCAGTAGACAAAGCACTGGTGAGGACAGATGATGCTCAGAGTACCAAATGTGCCACAGAAAGAATGCATCTAAGTCTCTTGGATAAAAACATGGTTATAGCCAATCTTCACTGTGGATCTGACTGTATTGTGAATCAACTGGAAGATGTATCTCTGGATATGCCTATGAAGATATTTCCAGAACAATGCTCCTAAGGAGAGGTGGACTGTCTGTGAGTGTGGGCTATGCCATTACATGGATTTTATTTGAGGGTTCAATAAAAAAAGGAAACAGAAATGCCATTGTCTCCTCTCTATGGGGCCATTTTTTCCCTGTTGTGAAACCTGGGAAAGGTCCCTGTGCCTGCCACCGTGATCTACCACACACTAGTTCCAGGCCGTATTGTGCTTTTTTTTTTTTTAAAGAAAAATAAATAGAAATTTATTTATTTCAAATATATGAGAACACTGTGGCTGTCTTCAGACACACCAGAAGAAGGCATCGGACCCCATTACAGATGATTGTGTGTACCATGTGGTTGCTGGCAATTGAAATCAGGGTCTCTGGAAGAGCAGTCAGCGCTCTTAACCTCTGAGCCATTTCTCCAGCCCTGGGACTGTACATTTTACTCAGTGAGCTGAGATACAGGCCTTGTGAGCTATTTTTGAAAGCAATGACGTGCATGAGCAATAAGAGCTCCAACTAGTCTCTCCCTCTGAGTTTCACCCTGGCTCTTCTACAGGAGTTGAGAACAAGGATTTGGGATATGAAATGCTGCTGTCTGCTTGTATAGTACCTCTGAGAAGACACCCTGCCCCCCAGGAAGAAAGGAGGAGGGTCAGCTGGCCCCAACCAAGCAGTTTTTTACTTTATTCATGTGTGGCATACAGAAGAATATGTTACTTAAAGGGGGAAAGGCTTGTGAGTTGTTCTATAGGCTGTTTATCTTCTCTTACAGGGCTATTTCACAATTTAGTGAAACTGCCTGGCTGCTTTTCCACCTTAGGGTAAAAGAGCAGCTGTGCTCTGTCCTTCCTTGCAGGTTTGCCCTGAGGAAACTATGTTTCAGTAACTCCCAAGGTCACAGTAGGAAGTCAAGAAACCCTCATCACATGGAGAGAAACCTTGTGTAGCTGGAAACAAGGTTACTTCTTGGGGGAATGGGGGTAGGTGGGTGGGTGGGTGGGGTGGGTGTGGGTGTGGGTGTGGGGTGTTCTCTTGTCTTGAGGAGCTGTGTGTGCAGGGATACTGTTAGTGATCATGAAGTCTAAAGCCCCTTTAGAGTCAGTATAGATTCCTTGTCTGTGGGCGCCACCCCCTTCACAAACACTGTTTAAGGTTTTCAGCTTTGAAGCTTGCTTAGAGTACAAGGGTCCTGGCTGGATGGCAGTCTGTGAGAAAAAACACTCCTGAGTGGAGACTGCGTTGTAACACATGCCTCCCCACACCCCCACCCCGCTGAGCAGGCCTCATTTTCTCAAGGAGGCAACCTGGTCGTCTTGGGGGTAGGCAGAAATATTCTCTCTCTCCCCTCCCAGCTATTCCCACCCGCATCAGCAAAACATCATTCCAGCACTTCTTAAGTTGAGGTGAGTATGCAATGGGAAAGAATTTTCACGAAGTCAAAGAAAAATTGAAAGTCTGCCAGCATTTATTTCAACATCACTGGACAAGATTCCTTGAGAGCAGGGGCCTGCGCTGCCATAGATCTTGATCACTGCGCATGGCCCCCATGTCTAGGATTCCTGTGGTCTCAGCCTCTGGTCGTACAGCGTCCCCTCCTAAGGGAGAAACAGACAGACATGTGGACCCTTGGAAGGCCTCATGGAACTGAGAATAGGGTTCGGCTTCCGTGTGGGGGAGCACAAGTGGGACAGCCTGGCTTGCTGTGAGTGGAGAGAGGCAGGGGCTGGCTTGGGGCCCTCACCTGAAGAACTTGGACAAGCGTGCCAGAGCTCTCTGCAAGCGGCCCCTCCAGGACCTTGTGGGAGGAGCAGGCTCCCTGGTCTCTCTTGGGCTGCTGGATGAGTTCTCCATGGTGTGAGCAAAGGTCACACTGTCCTGGGTGTAATGTATTATGTTTCTCACATTCTGAAAAAGAGAGTTAAGGCTGTACTCAGTCCCAACATGGCTGTTGCCCACGACCCCATTTGGCTACTGTGATGTGCATCTGCACAGCTGGTCGAGGTGCTGAGGACAAGAAGGGCCACCTGCCCTGTTCAAACCCCAGCCCCCTGGAGGGTCTTCCAGACCACATAGTAAGAGACTTACCTGCCCAGAAGGCGGAAAGTAGGGGACTAAGTTCATCCTCCCAACAGCCTGTGTGATTGCTCCAGGGACAGACAGCTGACTCCAGGAGTTCTCTGCACAGATCTGCTGAGCTGCCCACCGTGCTGGGTGTGGAGTGTCTAGCCTGGCCCCTGCACTGCTCAAACCCCGCCCCGTCCTTAGCTCTCAGCCCCAATCACCTGGTTCCTCCCTGTTTCAGCCTAGTCCAGCGTGCTCAACCAGTGGATACATTTCTCTGAGTGGCCTGTGTCCTAATTCCCGCCCCTCCGAACTGTCTTATTACTGTCTTTGCTGCTCGTCCTCACTCTGGACAGCCCAGCAGCCTGAACACAAGGTCCCCTGGCTGAACTGAAAATGCAGCGGTCTTCGGGTTCCTGGTGAGTGGCCCTTCTGAGGGGTTTCCACAGACAGAAGTGCTCCTGAGGCCTGTCTGTGGTCTCCCCGTCCAGTTAGGACTGTGATGTTTCTCATGGCTCTCAGGAGGTGCAGGGTCCAAATGCTTTCTCCAAGGCCGGAGTCTGTGCGGGCCATGGCGCCCTGAGGCCTCTTCTAGCTTTCCTCCCTGAGGAGATTGCTCTCAGCAGGTCTTGCACATAACTGCTCCTGTGTGACACCTTCTGGTGGATGGTAAAATATTTTGGGGCCAGGTACATTTCTATAATATGCAGCGCAGTTGCAAGGGCTAGACACAGATCATAGGGCCCCTAATGGAGGAGCTAGAGAAATTACCCAAGGACCTAAAGGGATCTGCAACCCTATAGGTGGAACAACATTATGAACTAACCAGTACCCGGGAGCTCTTGTCTTTAGCTGCATATGTATCAAAAGATGGCCTAGTTGGCCATCACTGGAAAGAGAGTCCCATTGGATTTGCAAACTTTATATGCCCCAGTACAGGGGAACGCCAGGGCCAAAAAGTGGGAGTGGGTGGGTAGGGGAGTGGGGGGTATGGGGGACTTTTGGGATAGCATTGGAAATGTAAATGAGGAAAATACCTAATTTAAAAAAAAAACCAAAATAAATAAATAAATAAATAAATAAATCTTTAAAAAAGAAAAAAAAAGTTACCAGTTTAAACTTAGATCTGTGTCTCATTTTGTGTTATCTCTATGGCCAGTTGTTATAACCATTGAGGGTTATTTGCTTTTAAAAAAATTTCATTAGGGGATCTGTTTTTTTTTTTTCCTGTGCTATTTCCTGATATAATTTATGTAGAGATTTGGCAGTGTAGGTTGTGGTCTTCCTTGGAATTCCCTGGTCTGTATGTTCTGTCTTAAGGTGACTAAGTGTACTGACTTTTTTTTTTCTGGAGTTCACTCTTCCATCTTTGTCCTCCATCACATGGTGTTAGCCATTTTGGATCCTACACATTGACATCGAACTCTGAGCAACCACTTTTCCTTTTGTGAATGTTTACAGCGAGTGACAATCCTGACCTTTTGATGTTTTTGATTGAAGAGCTTCATACTTCCTTTTATTTTAATTTTTCTTAGCCAGATTTTAATAATTTCTCTAATCGAGTCTTTCAGTGATTGTGTCAATATTCTCAACAGATACTTTGTCTATTGTAATGTTACTGAAGATTCCATTAACAGATTTCTGTTTTAATTTACTTGTTTCTAGTTTATTGACTTAATATGGTTTTTATGGCATACTGTCATATTTTCCAGCTTTGTTAAAATTATTTGTGACCACCAGGTGATGACTCTTCTAAAGTATGGAGTGTTTCCTATGTAAAGTATTATTAAAATTTATTCTATGCAAATTTCATAATTATTTATCATCACATTCTTTCCCCACCTCAACACCTCCCAGATTTCCCC
Source organism: Mus musculus (assembly GCF_000001635.26). Classification (NCBI taxonomy): domain Eukaryota; kingdom Metazoa; phylum Chordata; class Mammalia; order Rodentia; family Muridae; genus Mus; species Mus musculus. The sequence continues at coordinate 102,709,373 of NC_000086.7, forward strand.
TCCCACATATAGTATTTTAATATGTCATTTTCAATCTTTATGCCTTTATTTACTTTTCTCTATCGTTGACTCAGTTACAGTCTAAAGTATAGTGCTTTGTGCATATTTTGGGTATCTAGACAAATATTTTGCCATATTTTTAAGGTATTGACAAGAAAAGTGAGAGGGAAGAAGGGAATGTAAATGTTTTTTTTTAAAAGGGAACAGGAAAATAGCAACAAATGTATGGTTTTTTTCATGTGGAATCAACTTTCAACTGTAAATGTGTATAAGTGTGTATATGACATGAAAGTACAAAGGAGACCTTTTTATGCAGAGGAAGAGGTCTGGATGGAGAGAGATCAACAGCATAAGAGGGATGAATATGAGCAATGTGAAATAGTATTTCTTTGTGAACATGGTATAATAGCCATCATTTTACATGTTAAATAGAAATAACTTAGCAGTGATACCATAACAAGTACTAGAAACGAATTTCACTTGTTAGCATCAAGCATTTCCAGCAGGCTTTCCTTTTGGCAGTTATACATTATTGGATTGAGACTATTCCCTTATATTCCCAAATTATCACACTTTCATATTTGATTTTTATCATCTGTGGATTTTTTATGTTATTAAATCATCTCCTGTCACACATCTCACTAACTACTCTTCTTCTTTTATCCCATTAAGACAACCAAACACTTCCATGGGCTTCTCCCCTTCCCTTCCCTTCTTTTCCCCTTCCCTCCCTTCCCCCTCCCCTCCCTTTCCCCTTCCCCCTCCCCTCCATCCCCCCTCCCCTCCCCTCCCTTCCCCTCCCCTCTTCTTCCTCCTTCCTCTCTCCCTCTCCCTCCCTCCCTCCCTCCCTCCCTCTCCCTCCCCCTCTTCCCCTCTCCAGGTTCTTATTGTGTAGCAGATGCTGTTCTGGAGCTCACAGTGCAGCCCAGTCTGGCCTCCAGCCTATGTGGATCCTCTTGCTACAGCTCTCTGGGTGCTAATATTACAGGAATACACCACCAGGCCAGCTTCATTTGTGGTATTTAAATGTCAGAATAGGGGCTGGAGTGACAGCTCAGGAGTAATGAACTCTTGCAGGGGATCAGGGTTCATTTCCTAGAACTCCCATAGTGGCTTATAACTCCCTGCAACTCCAGTTCCAGGGAATATAATGCCCTGCTCTGACATCTGTAGGCTCTAGGTATGGGATACACATACATACATTCTTGTAGAACATGCACACTCTTATAAAAATGAATAATAAATTAATTAAATCTAAGAAAAAATAAAGGTAAAATGGCCTTGCATTTCTAGACTAAACTATGCTTGTTATGAATGTTTTTCACATACTGATTCAAACTGCTAAAATTTCATGAGAGAGGTTTGTCCTATGTTCATGAATAATGGTGGTTTGTAACATTTCTTGTGCTTTTTAAAATTCTTATTGTTTTTTTATTGATAGAATTTTATCCAATGTATTTTGATCACATTTGCCCTCAACTTTTCCCCTTAATTCCTTCCAGACCCACTCCTAACTCCCCATCTCCCTACAGAACTTTCTACCTCTCCAACTACTTGCCATTTTTGTTGTTGTTAGAATTACTATTTATGTGTATGTATGTGGAGCTTTATGAATGTGTGTGCTGGTGTCCATGAAGGCCAGAAGAGGATCTAGGTGCAATTTGACCTCCACTACAGACCCTAAAGCCATGGAACACAAACATACCTGATGTACCCAGCTGCCATTCAGACTCCACATACAACAGTAGACATCAGAGCTCCCTGGGGGACCTTGAATTCGGCTGGAGAAGACCTGTAGGTCACTATGACAATTTCTACAACCATTGCATCACTATCCAAACCAGGGGTTAAAAAACATTTCTGCCTCTTTCAGGCCAACAAATGTCACAGTGGCAATACCTTCTTGTGAGTATCATGTCTGATAGGGTAAGTAAACGTCAGACCTCTTACATGTTACTAACCTTGGGCCTTAAATCCTTCACTTCAGGGAACAGCATGGGCTCTTGCCTGCAGTGAGTGCCCCAAAAAAGGAGCAGGGCACAAGGCTGAAGAGGCCCCTGGATCAAGGAGTGATAAAGAATATGGCCTGTACTCCTAAATTTCACAAGCATGGCAAGAGGTTGGCTGTTGAAGCAGAAAAACCCAGTGAGTGTCTTTGTCTGGGGAAAGAACCCAAGTTTAGGTGGAGGGAGCATGAGCATTCTGTTAGCCTCCCTGTTTTGAAATTGCAGTATGAAAGTTGGTACTCATGTATCATATCAATATTAGGAATTAGATGCTTTAGAGAGCTATCTGTTTAAGTTCTTTGTTTTGGCTTTATGTAAGTAGAGTTTTGTTGTTAAGTTTGTTGTTTTGGGGGCACTATCTTGCTAGTTAGCCCAAAGTATTTTTATACAAATGATCCTCCTGCATAGGCTACCTTGTGGCCATTCACTAGAAAAAGTAAGTTATCCCAAAGCTAGGAAAGATACATAGTGAGAGAAAAACCTCCAGAACATGAGTGGAATATTTGGAAAGATGGGGACAGTGAGGCTCATGTAAACTGTACCTGGTGTTTTACAGATTGGAAAGAGAGCACTATGCACAAGCATGAGACCAGGCCCCCCAAAACCCCACGGGAGGTAAGAAGACCCTGTTGCTTATGGGAGTTGCTTTGAGAAGCTACTTCCCAGGCCCCCTGTACCGTGTCCTAATGACATGAGTTCCATCCCCAAATCTACCATGACTACCCATAAGACCTTGGGATTAACATCTTCTTACATTTCAGTTTGAACTGAAAATTAAAGGTAAGCCTCACTGGTCTTCAGGGTCTTCAAGTTCTGACATCCTGGGTTCCCCTGCTCCTCCTACAACACTCCCATCTCTCCTTGAGTCATGCTTGACCTGACACCCAAATTCCTACTGTTGTCTCTACTCCTGCAGGGAAGTTCCCAAGGCACTCTGATGCGCAGCAAGCCACAAGAACCTTCCGTTCTGCCTTATGCTCCAGTGACCCAGCAGCAGCAATCTGTGATTTCTTATTCAGCAAAGAACCTCGGTCCCATTGCCAGGCCCAAAAGGTGAGTTGAGTAAGGATTAAGAGCCAGACGGGTCTCATAGTACTCTATGCTGAAACTATGGTATGGTTGATGCCACGGGAGGTGGATGAAGGAGAAAGAAGGAGGAAAAGGAAGAAGAAATGTAGAGGTGAAAGAGGCAGCACCTCAGAAGGAGAAGGGAAGGGAGGACCACTCCTGTGCTTAGGTGTCCTAATCTTGAGAGTTTGGATAAGTATTTCATTTTCCCAAGAATATGGTTTCCAGTACTCATTCTGGGAAACCAGTTACATTTACAACACTGACAACAGGACTAGAAGAAGGCCTACCACACAGTAAGCCCTCATCACGCTTGGCCTCTTATTCGATGTGACTATAGATGGACATGGGAGAAGATCCTGTTGGGATGTGAAGTCGTGATGGGAATGGGCCACAGAGACCCAGAGGAGGCTGAAGGCCAGCAGAGAAAACTTCCTAGAGAAGATCCTGGCTTGTCCTTCATAACCAGTGAGGACTGGGCAAAATGGAAGCAAGAGTCAGTCCCTGAGAAGGGAGGGTACTCTTATCTTTCCAGATGCTTTGCAGACTAGAATATAGTCACCTTGGATTCTTCATCATCTTCAAGGTAGCCCTGGGAGGAAAGATCTGGTATGTTTGACAAGGAAGCAGGCTAAGAGGGCACCTAGATCAAAAAGACCAACATTTTCAAGCTATTCAGATTTCCCCAGCCTGATTTCCAAATCTCTGGTCCTCCAAGTGTTCTGGTAGGAGCTGTCCACCAGAGGGTTTAATCCCCTGGCCTCTCCTGTCCTTGTTTCCAGATACTCAAGTGTGATCGTGAAAAACCATGCAGTCACTGATCCTCTTCTACTGCAGCCACAGGTCCTGACAAAGTAGTGGGATCCAGGTCCCCTGGAGGGAATGAGTTTAGTGGATGGGAAGAACAGAAAGCTGGGGGGGGTGTTGATTGGAGGAGCTGGGCACTTGAAGGGGCTCCTGTGCAGGTGGGAGGAGGTGTCGCTTCCAAGGTATCATTCTCTAATGTCATTTCCTTTGCAGGTCCCTAATGCCACCAAGCACGATTCTGTTGCTGCTGCCGTAGAGTGGCAGAGGAAGCTGGAGGCTGCTGAGGCTCTGTTGGCTCTGAGAAACTCTCCTCTGCCTCCTCCTGTTTCTGCCTCTCCAAAAAGGCATGGCAAAATGACCAATAGCTATCTTCCTGGACATGGAACACAAGGTAGGGAGAGTTGGGGAGTTGGAGGAGTTGTAATTTAGTTATACCTGGGAACTTTGAAACTGAGCTGTCTAGGCTCAGATACTTACCTTCCTCACTCTGACTTAAGAGATGATATTCCAGGGGCTGCTAGGGGAATCTTCAGTTAGCAACAGTTGCTCAACAGCAAATGGACAGTGTCTGACCCCAAAACAAAACAGAACAAAACCACCATTGCCACAACAACAACAATACCACCACCACCACCAACAACAACAACATCAACAACAACAATAACCACAACCCAGTAGACTGAGGCCCCCAACGTGGCCAGGTCTTACCTGAGTGCAAGAGCATGTCAAATAGAAGGAATAGAAGTGGTCATGACTCCCAGCCCAGGTCAACATCCTCAGTTCACTGTCAACTTGGGAGGCCTGGGAGGTCATGCATAGGAAGGATGGTCTAAAAGGGACAGAGGGCGTGGTGATGACTTCAGAGCATTTGTGTGTATAGATGTGGAGCCTGGGTGCCTTCCAGTCATGAGCTCAGAGGAGAATTTCAAAGCCGGAGAGACTGGAGAGGAAGGCCGGGCCCTGATGACAAACACCACACAATCAAACAAAACCAAACCAAAGTAAAACAAAAGAACAACAAAGTACAACCTCATGAAGTGTGTTACTGGGAAGCCACTTGGTGGTAGACATACTGGAATAAAGAGCAATGAATGAAAGTGGAGACTTTGCTTCTCACAGACGTCTGGAAGAATTGGGGATGTAGCCCAGACCGAAATCTAGGGGAAGAGTATGAGGAGGTGCACAACTTCCCTGACACAGTGAGGATCATACCTTAGACCCATGGTTTGACTAAGTGGGATTTTGGCAACTGTGATCGAGAGATGGAGGAGCCCAGATCACAGATAAGGGAGTGTGTCTGTCCCTGCTTTCAGGGACAGCTCTTAGACTGGGTGGGACACCAAAGTGTAAGGGTTACCTGGGTGGTGACACACATGTGATTTGGCTCTGGCCTTTCCTTTTCTGTTCTCAGGTTCTGCTGGAAAGAGAGGGCAGCAGCCTCCTAGCCGCTATGTGCCACCACGGTCTGCCAACTCTGCCTCACTGACTGGAAGTCTGGACTGCATGTCCTTCTTCACCTAAGAGACCAGAGTGGGAGGTCTCACTACAGCACTGCCTGTTTGGTATCCTGTTTCATGTCTAAAGTGAAAAGTGTTTTTAAAAATTTTTTAACTTTTGGGATGAGTTCTCATGTAGCCAGCCTGGCCTTGGTTTCAGTATACAGCCAATCATGACTTTGAACTCCTGATTTTCTCCACTTCTAAAGTCCTGGGATTATAGGACTGTGCTACCATGCCTGGCTTTTTTTTTTTTAATTAGTTTTAAGTTTTCAGGAGTTTTGTAAGCTTTCAAACCCTTTTCATGGTGTAGGGCATTTACTTGATTGAGGTTTGATGTTAACCTCTATTTAGTACTCTTCTGGAATAATTTCTTGCTATCCCTCTTAGTAAAAAAATCAGTATTGTAGGACCTAATGTGATCAATCAGTGGGATTCCGAGTGGGTTTGTATGCCAGCATTTTCATTTGTCCTGTGATTGTACACAAAATGTCATGCCCCTGTATACCATCATCCATGTAGAATCATGAAGATTTGTCACTGTGTCTAGGTGTGCGTATGTTTGGGGGTGCAAATAATAAACACGTGCTGTAGGCATTAAAAAATGTGAGTTGTTTGTGAAAACTACATAAGAAAAATATCAAGGAGGATTGTTGGCTTCCACCAAGTCCTCAGGTTACCTAATCATTATTATTATTTTTTAATTGTGTATTGAATGAAAATTCAGACGTTGATGCAGCAGACATCTGTTGTGGTAAATCTCCTCCCAAATATGCCCCAGCAATGAAAACACAATACAGTTAATATGAGAACATGCTGCGTGCCTAGATTTCATAGATCTACCGCTATACTACCATCTTCTACAGCTTATGAGACCCCTTAGAACTTAGGTTTCTCCAGGCTATGTGCTTTTGCTCTGCTTTTCTTCTTCTTCTTCCTCCTCCTCTGCATCCTTTCTCTCCTCCATTTTCTCCTTCTTCTGTCATCTTCTGCTCCACCTTCCCTTTTATCTGCCCAATCATCAGCTCTCCTTTATTTTACAAATTAAGTTGGGAAGCAGGTTTACAGGAAATCACTTGTTCACAGCCAGTCACAGGAGAACAGAATTAACATCAAATATATTAGCTCCAGGGCTATCCACAACATTTCCCCCTCTCTGTCCAATTAAAAGTCCATTTTCTCTCAGACATATTTGAACATAACTATTACTATTTTGTAATCTATAACGTACAAGAGACCTAACACCCAGTCCATCATGTTTGTTAATTAAACAGAACCTCTGTCATCTACCCTTACTTAAAAGACTTATAATCCTATATCTGCCTATGTCTTGGCTTTAGATTGAATGCCATCTGAAAACCATCCTCTCAAAACTGTTCCTCTCAAAATAAAAAGCCTGGGTTGGTTAGGAGACTATGTAGTTTTTCATCCCCACCAGAAATCCAAGAACAACTGATATTAACTGAAAATATATAGGAAGCCTAAAACAGCTTCCAAAACTTAGCCAATCCATAGAGACCACTGATCACCTGGACAGCCCCTTACTTCAGCATGTTGGAGCATCGGTCTTCAGCTTATTGGCCTGGGTCATCCGACGGACTTAGAGAAACAGGAATATCAAGGACTAGCCTACTCTGTCTCGGCAGAATCAAGCTGTCCTAACCTGTAACTGTGTCCTTTCTTTGTACAGTATTATGACTGTAGATGAATGAGGCAATTCTTGCCTAGTGTCTGTTTCACCACAACTGGAGTAACTCAAAGATGCTCAGTTTCTTCTTTGAATTCAAGACAGGGAAAGCTGTCAGGAGCAGCCTGGTCTCAACAACAAGTGAATAAATAGCATTAAACGGCACATTCTGTGGACTTCTGATGTTTTTGAAAACCAACTATCTATGTAATCTTGACTGTTCTCTAACTACTCTCAGCCACTTCTAATTAAAATAATTGAGAACACCCTAACAATAAACTGAGAGCCATGAATTTCCTATTGGGCCCTTACCTCACAGGCTTAAACATCTCAAATCTGTTTATAATAGCAGTAATAGAAGGACTGGCCTCAAGCCTTGTACTTCAAAATTTTTAGTATCAAAGATAACCTATAATAACCACCCCCAGTCCCAAAACCTAGGGAACTGGGACAACGACTCTTCATATCTTCTTCAAGCTGAATATGGGCTTGGGGTATTTTAAAGGGAGGGGGAAAGGTAAGAAAATGGGAGAGTTAGTTGGCTTTAAGAAGGCCACACCAATGATTGTATTAGTCTCTGATGTCTGCATCCTGACTGGATCCAGATGAAAAACGAAGACATCAGGGGTTCAGGCAGGTCAGTTCAGCATATCTGATGATGAAATTCACCAAGGCTGTATATTATATAATATATAAATCTCAAAACAAAATTTTAGTATCATCAAGATAAACTTTTTGTTTCATTCTCTGGAATCTAGTTCTCAGGGGGTCTCCCCCTATCAAATCTGATCCATATAACTCTGGAAGTTGTAAATACCTTAATCACCTTGTCCAAAAACACAAAGACAAAACCTTTTCCCCAAATCAGCATCTCCTTCAGCCCATAACCAGGAAAACCTGTAGCTTGCCCTCTGTTCCAGAGGAACAATAAAACCACCACAATACTCAAAATCACACATATTTTAGTCTATTTAGGCCTTTCTAATTTGTCATGTCAGGAATTAAACCCCAAATTTCTGTGGAGCCCATGTTAGACAGAATACAACTCTCCTGCAGACTTTATTATATCATCTTTAAAACAATTAATTCACACTTCTGTGTCCGTTTCCCTTTCCGTTTCCCTTCTTTCCCTTTCCCTTCTTTCCCTTTCCTTTCCCTTTCCTACCTGCTTATAAGAAGCAGCTTGTCAAACCAGGATTTAAACCCAAATTTCCTGTGGAGCCCACGTTAGACAGAATATGAGTATCCTGTAAGACTTATTAGGGCACTCTGTACCTTGAGCCATAGACATTTATTTAATTAATACCCATTATTATATCTGTTATGCTCTCTACCTGGAGCCACAGACTTCTATTACTTAATACCTGTTTATAGCAGGTGATTATCACTGCTCTCTCTACTAATATTCCCTATCTGGTTCTGAACGGCAGGTAAAATTTCCCATGTTTAGGTACTACACCTACTTATAAGAGGCAGCTTGTCAAACCAGGATTTAAACCCAAAATCTGTGGAGCCCATGTTAGACAGAATATGACTATCCCGAGAGACTTGTTAGAACACTATATCTTTATACCTTCTTCAAGTATCAAATGGTTATATTTCTCTCTTTATAGAAATGAATTACCTGGTCCGGAGTCCTTTGTACCCTTGTCTCCCAATTATTTATTCACAGGGAGAAGCTGAGTGTAAAAAGATCCGAGTTGTCTATGTCCCTGTTTGGAGATGGGGGAGGCAGGGTGGGGAGTGAAAGATACAGGGAAACAAACACAGAAAGGCTCTCTCAGGCATAGATGACTCTCTGCTGTTCTCTGTAGGCCCCTTAAATCTAGTCACCCTCAAATCCATACTGCTACAGCCTAGGTCACTGCCCAAGCCCAATTTAGGGGTTGGGGGGTGGTCAGTGAATTTTTATCTCAGGTTAGTTGAATTCAAATCAATACATTGAGCACCATTTTGTTGCGGTAACTCTCCTCCCAAATATGCCCCAGCAATGAAAACACAACACAGTTAATATGATTACATGCTGCATGCCTAGATTGCGCAGATCTACTGCTATACTACTATCTTCCATAGCTTATGAGACCCCTTAGAACTTGAGGTTTCTCCAGGCCATGTGCTTCTGCTCTGCTTTTCTTCTTCTTCTCCTCTGCATCCTCTCCCTTTTCCATTTCTCCTTCCTTCCTTCCTTCCTTCCTTCCTTCCTTCCTTCCTTCCTTCCTTCCTCCCTTCCTCTCTCTCTCTCTCTCTCTCTCTCTCTCTCTCTCTCTCTCTCTCTCTCTCTCTCTCTCTCTCTTACCTTCTGCTCCACCTTCCCTTTTATCTGCCTATTCATCAGCTCTCCTTTATTTTACAAATTAAGGTGGGAAGCAGGTTTACAGGAAATCACCTGAGTGCTGACTCATTCCTTGTTCAAAACCCCTCACAGGAGAAGAGATTTAGCATCAAATATAATTAGCCCCAGGGCTATGCACAACAGGCATCAGTCAGAAGGCTTTCCCAAAAGCACCCTTTATTTGCTACCCAGGGTAACATGTACAAGGATTGATAGGAACAGTTTCAAAGCCCAAGTACTCCAAGACTTCTGCTAACTTTCCAACTGCTGGCCCCACCAGGCAGACAGCTAAGAAACTAGCTGGGTGTAGACTTTTTTTGTTGTTCCTTGACTTCCTTCCTTTCTTCACTGCCTCATTAAAAAAAATCAGGATCTAACTATGAAGTGCCAGCTGGCCTTGAATTCACTGTGTACCTACCTCAGGTTCACTGGCAAATATCCTATGATAACCTTTCTAACTTGGCCTCTCATATAGGTATACCTCACAATGTCTGGCTTCCTGCTCATATTTGTAATGACACGTGTCTCATGCTATGCTATCCAATGTTCACAATTCCTTAATTTTCTGAGGCTCTGAGATGTCAGCATTCTTATATTCCCCTTGTAATGGCAGAGAAATGAGCACATAAATCACTGAGGATTTTGAGAATTAAGCTGGGCTGACATCCATCACATACCTTCTTTCTTCCCTTAATCCCAAAGTCTATCATCCTTTGGTGATATATGAATATGCCCCCATGTTCCTGCAGTATTATGATGGCAAAGCCACACCTTGTTTCCATAGTTAAGTAAAAGGGGAAAGGTTTTTTGGTAAAAGATCGTGGCATAAGAAGAAGAAAGACAACAGGGAAATACAACAAACATTGGAGGTAGGAAAGAGACTAAGGCACCTGGACTCTATTATTTTCATGAGGCCAGGTGCCTTTGTATCAGGAGTCTTGAGACCTGACATTCTCCATTCCAAATATCTAAAAATTCATGAGTCTCTGACCAGTATATTTTAGCTCTCTTTGTATATCTGTGTAAATGTTCACTGTTAAGCTTTTTGATATGTCTCCCATTTTCAAGTAGAGTCACAGTTCACAGTTTGAAACCCTCACCTCTGTACTATTTTTACTCTCATATGTTACATGGCCTCAATGATTATTCTGAATATATCCTTCATTTTAGAGCATTGTTACAGTGGGATCATTTGAACAGGAAGTGTTAAGGTAAAAAAAAAAATCTATGCTGTCACAGGCCAAACACAGGCTTCTAGGGGAAGGGTAGTTCAAGGGGGGAAATGCTCTATGCCTTCTCACTTGCTTACCTTACAGTACCAGAATGTGAATGAACATCAAAGTTGAAGAAGTTGTTTTTTTTTTTTAATTCAGACTGCTACTGTGAGTACTATATTAATAATCGTGAGATTATGAAAAACAATTAAGGATTGATGGATTTTGACTACACACTTCATTTAATATAGTGGTTATGAGAGTGAGCTTATGGAATTGGGACTATATAGTTTTTGCCTGTGTAAAGGAATGACTCTCTGGGGTCCTGAAGTGTAACATTTCACTGTTGTGGTCCAGTAAGAGCCCGTCCCAGCTGTTCCCGGCTTTCCTCTTTTGTCCACAAAGTTTACTCAAAGTAGATCCAATTAACATTCTACTGCCCAAAAGGCAAAGGACAGACTAAAGCCTTTTGGAATGTAGTACTTTCATAACAAAAGGTTTTGGAAGATATTTTTCAGAAAATAGTTAAAATCATCTATGTTCAAAGGCACATTAGTGTACACGGCCACACAGTGCTTTGTGATTAGTTACAATAGAAACAAACATCTTTATTTTAGGTTGGTTTGGAACTGCATCAGAGTAGAAGGATACATAGCACAGTAACTCATGCCCACCCCACCCCCCATTCCCACACTGATTCTTGTGATACAAGACACTGCTATTTATGTGCCACAGTTTGGAAGTGATATTGATATATTTTGTAGTTTCAGTAAATCTGCTAGTAATCCCTGCCTGTTCTCCAACTGAGAAAATCAGTATCACATGATATCCAAATACAAGTGTTCAAAGTGTTTACCTGTTGAAAATCAGGAGCATTAAACAGAATGAGAAGGTAGCAGCCAAATCCATGGGTTAAAACTAGATTGCATCATGTAATGCAGAGTTCACAAAAGCAGGAACAGCACCCCTGCCAGGAAATTCCTGAGACACTTGCACACCCCTGGGAGGAGAAGGATAATGTGGTTGAAGGGGGATAGATGGGTGACTAGAGGGAGAACCCTGGCAGAGATGCAGAGGGCACTGGAGCAAATCAGGGACTGGCTTCACTACACATCTCAAGTCATAGGATCCCAGGAATGAAGCAACAGAATAATTCTGAATTGGACTTCTTCATCCAGAATTGGTAGATTATGGAATTCCTATCATCATTCCTAGTGAAGTCACCCACACATGAAGACACTGACATTTCTAGAGTTGCCAGCAAATGGTGAGAACCCGCATGGGCAAGGTCTTGCAGAAGCACAGACAGTCATATGTCAGTCTCATGGTAGGTATTTGATTTGAACCTGCAGCAGTATTGGGAATCTCTGTGGACTCTCTGATGTCACATTAAGGTGAATGTGAGGATCTGGTGCCCTACATCTGCAAGAAGTAGCAGGTGAAGAGATCCTCTTGGAGAATCAAAAAGACTAGCAAAATTTTAACAGTATTTATATGTGTGTATATTTTGATCTGCTACTACTCATTCAAGAACTTGTGCACTTTACACTTGCTTTTTTGTCCAATTCATATTTTTATGAGACATTTACTTTATTTACATTTCAAATGTTGTCCCCTTCCCTGGTTTCCCCTCTGAAATCCCCTATCCCCTCCCCCTCCTCCTTCTCACCCGATTACACTTTCAAAAACTCTATAACATAAATTGTCAATTCAAATTCAGAATCGGGATTTGTAAACATTTGTACTTTCCCAAGTCTGAAGCAATCTTGAGACGGTAATGTTGGGTTGAGAAAAAACAGACTTAATAACATATATTTTTCAAATATGTAAAGTTATACCTTTATCCCAAAAGTATAAAGAGCCCATGATGAATAGATGATGCAAACAGTCCTACACATCTACCAAATCTGTAAGAGGCAAGCCCATGAGCCCTGCAGCTCTGTTGGGTAGTTCATTTCCTATCCCTGAAAACTCACGCTCATGTGTAAGGGAATTACCTAACTACTCAAAGGTCGAGACAGTAACCAGAATTCACTCAGCTTCTTTCTTCACTCCCTTGCTGTCATCTCTAGGGTCCTAGTAATTGTGCAGTTTTGCTCTGTTATCCAGATGTATGTCCTGCCTCGCTGGTCCCTCTTGCTTTCTCAAACCCTATTTCTCAGCACCTTCCCACTCCATAGGAGTTCTGGAATCCCATGGTCACTACTATAGGATCTACACATGCAGTATGTGTGAGCTCTTGTCTCTGGTGAGGATGACATTGTTGGGCCTGCTCTCTTGTTCTTTTCTTCACTCACTATTTCAGTAATCCTTCAGGTGATACTGTGGAGTCTTCCTATGATGCAGAGAAGGCCTCCAAGAGGCTTAAAGTCTGATTCATATTAATGTCTTTAATGAATTTCCACCAAAGCCTGAAATACCCACAATACCCACTGTCTAGAAATCCTGTTCTTTCGGTGATGTAAGTCTTCATAGTCTTTCCAACTCTGCACCGAGAAGATGATGCTTTCGTGTCTATGTGTGTATGTGTGTATGTGTATGTGTGTGTGTGTGTGTGTGTGTGTGTGTGTGTGTGTGTGTGTTGCATGCATTGTATGAGGAGTATATTTGTCTCTTTATGTGTTGTCTGCATGTGTACGGATGGTCTTGCCTGGCTATGTGTTTATGTGTGTGGATGTAGGCCAGGGAAGTATGTTGAGTGTTTACTTCTATCACATACTACCTTAAAATATTGCATTTTATGTGTATAAGTGTTTGGCTTGCAAGTGTGTGTGAATATATATACCATGTGTGTTTCTGGTGCCCTTGGAAGTCAGAAGTAGCATTAGGATGCTCTGGAACTGGAGTTTTGGATGTGACCAACTACAACTTGTGTGCTAGGAAGAGAACCTGGGTCCTCTGCAAGAGCAGCCAGTGCTGTTATCCCCTGAGCCATGTCTTCACCCCCTCCATGTTATTTTTTTAAAGGGACTCTCACTAAACCTAGACCTTGCTATCTATGCATCACCTCACCCTCACTGTCAGTGCAAATATAAGCTGATGCAGCCACTGCGGGAATCAGTGTGCAGGTTTCCCAAGGAGCTCAAACTATAAGTTTGCATATGAAAAACGGCAGCTGTGTCACTTCTAGGTGTGTAGCCACCATCTCCTATCTCTGAGAGAACTGGATGTCTATGCTAACTGTTACTCAATTCTACAGTAATGAGGAAATGAAACCAGTGTGGATGGCCATCAACAGGTTAATGTGTAGTGAATATATAGTAGGACACAAAATCAGATTTTGTTCAGCTATAAGGGAAATTTACCAGAAAATGGAAAGAATTGGAAAATACTATACTTTGAGGAAATCTACGTCAGATATACAGTACTTCAGGTTAATCTCATAATTGGATCCTTTTAACACACACACACACACACACACACCCACACACACACTCACACTTGCACACGCACTTGCACACACACATGCACACATGAGTGTAGGCAGAGATAAGAAAATTAGAAAAGAGCCCGTTAGAGGGGGAAAAAGAATATTCAAGGAGAGGATAAAGAAGGTAATAGCATATCTGTGACATGAAAGTGGAAGGGGGATTCTTTTTTTTTTTTTTTTTTTTTTTGCTGTTGTTGAATTTATTACAGGAAGTTGACTGCCGATGCTGTATGATACTTCCAACTGTTACTAGGTGGTGATGCAAATGGAGTCAAGGGTTGAGGGAACAGTCAGGGTTTCTGCAGGAAGGTTCAAAGAACTTCAGATGACCTCCCTAGGAAGTGGCCATGCCAACTGGTCACTAGGCAGATGACATTCCTCACCAACAGACTCTGGGCACCAAAATTCTCAGCCAACTGCACACTTGGGATGAGCTAAGCAGACTGATGTTGTACAGAGAGGGCACAGCCTTGTGCCATCCACCTCTCCTCTGTGCTATGCGGGGCTAGCTCAACCTTCAGATCCACAGGCAGTGGGTCTCTCCATGACACAGCAGCCTGTGCAGATGTTGGTGCCTTCTTTAAGGATACTTGCAAACATTCCCCGATGCCCAGTTATTTCAAGATACTTTATTTTCACAATGGGTCACAACATAAGCTTCTGGCCCATTCTGCCAATGTACAAGCTACAAATGCTTGCTCAGCAGCTGAGGGGCACACGTTAGTATCATGTCTGAAAAGTGAATAAAAATCCATGTAATACAAATATTAAAAGTTTCCATAGGAACACAGTAAGTGTGACCCCCCATCTCCTAGCCTTCCATACTGCATTGGTGCCAACCCTACTCTCACAAAGACATCCCAAACTAGCAGTAAGTTAAATGGTCCCCCCAAATGCCTTAATTCAAGCTAAACTTGCAGGCAAGAGCTACAAGAATGGCATCTACACATTGATCCTAGCAGAAGCACAGGCTGCAGGGTGACGGCCCATCCCGCTCTCCTGGCACAAGACATGGGCAGAGTGCCATCATCCTGCTCCTCCACCTCCGGCGGGAAGCCATGGCTCTGGATCTGTTTCATGAGTTGCCACATTGGCCGTGACATTACATAGTAGAAGTTTGGCCTCTGGAACCCATTGAAAGTAGAAGCAGCAGCAACGGTGTATGCACCCATGTTCTCAAACAGCATTCAATCACCCACATGCATTTCAGGCAGGTTACAGCGCTCCACAATCCGATCAAGGCCATCACATGTTGGCCCCCAGATGCTGGATGAGTAATACTTCTCATCTGGCTTGGGTCTCTTCTGCAGCAGGGCCTTCACATGGGCATGATCATAAAGAATGCAGTTAAATGATCCGTACACTCCATCATTCACATAATACATGAAGGTTTGCTCATTTGACTCATCTTCATCGTCAGAGCCGGGCTGCTCCTTCCACATGTTTTTTTTTTTTTTTTTTTGCAATGATGTTGACTGCAAGCGTGAAAGCTGATGCGACATAGTATTTGCCTGGCTCAGCTCTGATTCTCACTCCAGAGTCTGATGGGAAGTACTTGTCCAGAGCTGGGGTGATTACACTGGTGATCTCTTCAAATTTAAGCTTTGTATCTTCAGATCTAGGAAAGCCACCACCAATATCAAGCAGATGCATGCTGAAACCAACTTCTGTTGCCATGTCAAACACACAGCGGGCATCCGACACTGCCTGCACGAAGGTATCGGGGTCAGTACATCCACTGCCCACATGGAAGCTCACACCAATGACGTCAATATTTAGCTCTTTTGCCCGTTCCAAGAGAAGCCTGCTGGTTTTGAGTGTGGCACCAAACTTAACACTGAGGCGACAGACGGCTTTGGAATCATCAGTGGCAATCCGCAGAACCAACTTTGCCTTTGGATGTGCTCTGGCGACTTTCATCAATTCAATTTCACTGTCAAAAGTCATCATCTGGACTCCGTTACTGGCAGCATACTTGATTTGAGAGACTTGTTTACAAGGATTTGCATAGATAATCCTCTCTGGAGGCACCCCAGGCCCCTGTACCAACTGTTTTTCAGTCTTGCTTGCACAGTCAAATCCTGTCCCAATGGCAGCTAGGGTGCTCACTATGGCTCTGCTATCGTTACACTTGACTGCGTAAAAGGGAGTAAAGCGGGGAAGAGCTTTTAGCCACCTCTGCTGCTTCTTTAGAATGTCTCCGAGGTCCGCAACATAGAACGCATCCTTATCGTCAGAGGAAGAGACTTCATTGATTTTTTGGTCCAGAATGTCCTTAGCAGTAAAGCCTTCATCAAGGATGTGGCAGTCAAACTCGTCCTTAGTAAAGCTGCTCATGGTTCTCGATGTGACAGGAAACCTGAAGATGGAATCAAATTATCGCCAGCTCCTCACAAGGTCGACTTAGCCAAGAACTCTGAATGCTGCCTCCTTGGAGTGGTGGAAACACTCACAGCACGGTGGCCCAGCTGGCCTGACCCATGGAGGCGCTGCCAAACCCCGAGGAGCGCCCGTCCATCCGTCAGTCCTCCCTCCGCCGCCTCCCCATCAGCCGCCTCTTCGAGCCCTCCTCAGACGCCAACCGGTGGTGGTGCAGAGCTGCTGGCTGAGGGCGGCCTGCGGTGGCAGCTGCAGGGACTGACCGGGAAGGGGGATTCTAAGATCAACATGTATACACGTGGGAAGAGGGACAAGGAATTGGGATAGAGAAGCCGGTGTGTGCAAACAGTCCAAGAGAGCTAGATATGCATGAAACAGACATCGGGAAACACGTTTACCTACATCAGAATATAAAAATATATCAATAATCATTTTTCTGGTAGAACTAGCTTGTTTTCTTGAAAGATTTTTATTCTGATGAGATGTGAATTTTCATTTTTAAAAAAGGACTCGACACGTTGTGATGTGGCCTAAAAGGGCCAGAATATAGTTATCCTGCTGAGTGAACCTTGAGAACAGCTGTGTTTCCAGGCAGACGTTACTTTACTATGAATATTTGCTTGAGTGTGTGTGTGTGTGTGTGTGTGTGTGTGTGTGTGTGTGTGTGTGCATATGCATGTGCACCTCATGCATGCCTGGTCCCTGCAAAGGCTAGAAAAAGGAATCCCGGCCCCAGGAATTGGAGTCACAGATCATTAGAAACTGCAGTGTGTGTGGTGCAAACTGTACTGGGCCCTCTCCATGAGCAACAAGTGTTCTTAAATGCTGAACGATCTCTCTAGTCCCTGTCTTCTTCTAGTCTTCTGTCTTCTAGTTTTCTGTGTTGTTTATGGATTGTCGTCTGGACACTTCTTCCTGTGCCACTGACTGTAGTGCAAAGAGTATAGCTAAAAAGGATCGAGGAGACTGGATATTCCCTTTTTCTCAGCCTCGCTACACTTGTTTGAGATCTTGATGGCCGAGGAAGGCTATGGTAGCTGGAGCTTCTTACATTTAAGTAAGGTAAACAAACAGTGTTCGTAGACATGCCCAGGAACCTCTGCTCTGAGGTCTGCTGTGTGCTCCTGGTACTAAGCTACAAGTAATTTAAAAACAGGTTTTCTAATTTGAGTATCATGGTGAGGAGCCCATAGTGAAGCAAACTGGTTCATTATGGTAGGTAGGAAGGGAGAGGGTGCAAAGTCAAGGCACCTGCTGAGGACATCCTTTCATAGCCTACTTCCCTCAAGTCGTCCTTAGCCCTTTCTACTACCTTCCTATAGACCATCGAAGTATTGCCTTGGTTTCTTTTTCCCGTTGCTGTGCTGCAATATCCTGATCAAAGAAACTCAGGGGAGAAAGGATTTATTTCACGTCCAAGCTCAAGGATACAGAAGTCAAAGCAGCAGCAGGAGCCTGGGACAGTTGACCACACCACATCCATTATTAGGGAGCATAGACAGGTGGCTCTTGCTTATTTACTTTTCTCTCTTTATATAGTCCAGGGTGCTAGCCAGGGGAAGGTGCTGCCCACAGTTGGCAGAACATTTCCTCTCTATTAACACAATCAAGATAATCCCTCAGAGGCATGCCCAGAAGCCATTTCTCAGGGAATTTTAGATTCTGTCCAGTTGATAACATTAGCCAACTGTATAGGAATCTACAATAATTCATGCACAATGTCAGAGACCTCCCAAGTCATTCACCTGCCAAAGGTTCCACCGCTGATGGCAGCTGCCTTGAAGACCAAGCCTTTCAAGTCATGAGATTTTGGCAGACCTTTCAAAGGTCCAATGTATAACATTTCTTTATTACATGCTTGAATTGGTATGTTAACATTTGTGTCACACCGGCAAGTAATAGTTTTACTGAACAGAATTTAGCTCATGTTGATAGAGGTTCACTTTCAGTATTAGACATAAATTAAACTTTTAAGGCCCTGGACCAGTGGTTCCCAACTTTCCTAATAAAGTGGCCCCTTAATGAAGTTCCTCAACTTGTGGTGCCCCCAGCCACTGGTACGTGATACTGAAGGCCTGGAGGACTCCTAAAGGTGGAATTAACTGGGTTCTAATGTCAGTCAATGATGATAACATAAGTGGTCACACCAGTAGTGTCAGCACTAGAAACGTGCCAGGAACACAAAGGCAAGCCAACTGAAATCCAAACCTTTCCCTTCTTTCTATCTGGGCAGCTTGCAGACAGAGCTGCCCACATTCAAGGTGGGCTTTCCTATTAAAAATATGCTACTCAAGAAACTCCCTCACAGGCTTATATCACGGGTGATTATAGATCTTGTAGGGTTGATAATACACACATATAAAAGCACAATATGCTACACACACACACACACACACATAAACACACACATACACCACACCATTACACAATATAAAACTATATATAGCACCACTTTCTATTACCATAGTCTTTCCTTAATATTAACAATTATTTTAAGCACTATTCTCCATTCCCATAGTTTTTTTGTTAATATCAATTTGTTTTAATGGTGCTCCAATTAATTGTTTCATAGCGATTGGAAATACTATGGCCTGTTTTATTTCATGTGTATTCATGTTTTTCTTTCATGTATATCCACAGGAGGCAGATGAAGCTATCAGATCTAAAGGAACTTGAGTTTGAGACATTGGCTAGATGCACGTAAGTGCTAGTAATTGAACCTGAGTTCTCTAAGAAAGCAGTTAATACCTCCTTAATGCCTAGAAATCTTCTCTTTCTCCCTCCTCTCTCCATTTCTTTCTGCTCCCCCATCTTGATACATATATACATATCTCTCTCTCTCTCTCTCTCTCTCTCTCTCTTGCTTTCTCACCTTCTATTATCTCTTGAGAGTTCATTTTCATAGTTTTGTAGAAAAGTTCTGCCCATGATACTTTTCCTCATTTTTTCTTTATTTAACAACCACTTTAACCCCAAATTATTTTTAAAACCAAAATCGAATGTGATATACGCTACTTCATTACTTTGCTGACACCTAGATTAACCTTTGTACATATTATTAGGAATGGCACCTTGGAAGTGCTGGAGGTGTGTGGCACATCAAATTCTATGCTCCTGCACGAACGAGGGTGCATTTGAGTTGTTCCTCCAATCAGAGCTCTGTGGATGAGGTTTACATGTAGCTCGGCACTGGTGCACACTTTGGTGTTAGGGCCCAGAATAATCAACCTCCAAGGACTAGGAGGAAGGTACACACACCCACCTGTGGAGGCGAGAGAGTGTTAGCCCTTAGCTAGAAGAAAACCAATGTCTAGTGACAGAATCCACCCTCGCCAGCTCCTGCCCCCCTATGGATCCTGGCTCAAGTCTCTTACTGAAGACCTAAGTTCACTGGCCTCTCTGTGTGTCTTCCCTGGACACCCAGCTAGTCCCTCCCTCAGTGTGGGTGTGAGCTGGAGCAGGACTTCAGACATTCTGAGGAGAAAAGTTCCAGGCAGCCCAGGGCCTGTGCAAGGGAGCTGGGTAGTCACTGTCTCTCAGTGCACAGTCTTAAACAGGGATAGCTTGCATTCTTATGAGAAAAAGGGAGTTTTCCTGCTGTATACTTTATTGGTAATTTTTTTTCAAATAACTGACAAAAAATGACTTGAGGGTGTAACAGTTTATTTGGGGTGAGAGTTTGAAGGAATATATTCCATCATGCCCAGCACTGGGACTGGCACTGAACTTGGTCTGTGGCTCTGACCAGGGTATAGGGAAAAGAGAGTACCTTTCTGATGACTTTGTCCCTACTCCCGCTGTTTTAATGTCTGTCACCACAGACCTTGGGGTGGGAACACCCAGGTTCTGGACAGATGTTGTAACCTAAGTGAAGCCTCTCTGGAAGCATCCTCACAGACACATTCATGGATGAGCTGTTCACATCCTAGGCACTTCTTAATGTAATCAAGTTGGTGGGAAATATTAACTGTTGCATCGGGTGAAGGACAGCTGCCACTACTTGTGCTTTGGTATAAACGCCTTTGTGCAGAAAAGAGAGAGTCAAGCTACCCGTGTTGAATCTGAGAACATTAAGGCTGCAGGAATGACAGGCACTCAGATCTCGAGGACTTTCCAAACTGAAAAAAAGATGTGAGATGTTCAAGCCTTTCAAGGGCATAATCCCATGAATAATATGAATAGCTCTTGGGAAAATAGTTATTGTTCAGAACGAGAGCACAATAAATGATAACTGCTTATAAAATACTAGAAAACACTACAGGAAAATGTACTGCCTACTGTATACTTACAAACAGTTGCTGTCACCTGTTTCTGGAAAGGACACATTTTTAGAGGACCAGAGAGATTGTGTATTCAACCCCAAAGCTGTACCCATGCAAGATAAGCACTGTAATGCAGAACACAATCGAAATCTCTGTTTATTTCATTGAGGCACAAAGTATTTCTCCATGAAGCTTGCAAGCCAGGAACTCACTAAGTATCTTAAGTAGGTCTGGAATTTGCCAACTCTTGAGCAGATGACTAAAAACTTGACTTTTACCATTAGGCCAGCTTATGTGTCCTCTTGTTTGTTGTTGTCAAACTGAACTTTTTTGTTGTTGTTATAGACAATTATGGACTTTTAAACAGTATTTATTCATTTATTTATTTACTTACTTATTTATTTCTTGGTTTTTCGAGACAGGGTTTCTCTGTATAGCCCTGGCTGTCCAGGAACTCACTTTGTAGACCAGCCTGGCCGAGAACACAGAAATTCGCCTGCCTCTGCCTCCCTAGTGCTAGGATAATGACGTGCTGTGCCACCATGCCTGGCAACTCAGCATTTACAGTGTACCAAAAATGTATTTGTATGGACACCAGAGATGAATTTTCAGAGCCTAAATTTTGATGAACTCCAAGGAGAGATTGTCCATATGTAGCCCTGGCTTTTCTACTTGTCTCTCTTTCCATTCTTGGTCTGAATTTCTTTTCTAACAGACTTACTTGACTGGAGGACATGAAAAACAAAGTTAGCTGATTTTCTGGAACTAAACTGATGCTGAATTGTAGCATTATGGAAGAATTATAGGGTAAGGAAATAATTAAAGACATGCTGCTACTGTCCACATGGAGCAAAATTCTTTGCAACATTATGGAAGATCCCATTAAAAACAACAAAGAGGAAGTAGGGTAAAATTCCTCTGAAAATATAACAGGGCAGGTAAGAGAATTTAAATACGGACTGTCTGGCAACCTAGATGCTACTTGAGTTTAACAGACTTTCTTGGTGAGATCACGTTATTGTGTTTTCCTAGGAATGGGATACAGTCTGTAGAAGATACATGCCAAGGCAATTGAAGGCAAGTCCTTGAAACTCTGAAAAGGCAAGGTGAGGCTTCAACTCCTGTAATAACCCAGACAGACAAAGCAATGCATGTACATGATTTAGATAAAGGGATGGTCACTGTATTTGTCATCAGCCGTGTCTTCTCAGGCTAAAGAAGGTGAAGGTGACAGACTGTTGCTCTTATTTAAAGCTGTACATGACCATTCTTAATGAAATGTGCTTGGAAATCATCTGGGAAATAAGGTGAGCACAGGCATACATGAAAGGAGATTTGCCCGAGGTATTAAGGCAGCAGAAAGTGGGTAACTACTGTCCTTTCTCTTCCACTGGATCAGTAAGGACGTCCCCACCGACAAACACCACCACCATCAGTAGAGAGAACAGAGCCTCCCAATGTCAAATTCTGAATCTGAAGCCTGGTCTCCTCATCTGAGACTACAAATATGGAGCTCAACACTGTGTAATAAAGAACACTGGGAGCTTGCCATGGGGCTCCTCTCTATAATCCCAGCACACAGAAGGCTGAGGCATGAAGACAGCTGGGATTAAAGTACAGCCTGGGCATCACCCGTGCATTGGAGACCATCCAGAGTTACATAGTAAGACCATGTTTCAGTACAATGTTTATGGTCTAGAGAGATGGCTAGGCAGCTAAGAGCACAGGCTGCTGTTCCCGAGGATCTGGGCTTGGTTCCCAACACCCACATGACAGCTACTAACCATCTACAATAAATTGAATCCCGGGGGTCCAAAAGCCCTTTGGGTTCCTGAGGGAATTGCACACATGTGGTGCACAGACACATATGCATTTAAACCACCTAGACACAACAAATCAATCAGTCAATCTTGAAATAAATTTGAAAACATGACAAAAGAAAAGGAAAAATCAGAAACCTAAAAACCTACAAGGGTGAGTCTGAAGTTAGGCAATATAACAGGATCACTGCTCTTCAGAAATGAAAGATCAGGTACTTTATAGGGCCTGCAAAAAAACTATTCATACTTGCATGATATCATGCCAAACAGAAAAAATGTTGTGTGTGTGTGTGCGTGTGTGTGTGTAGCCACATTCCCCTCTCTGCATATTTCTGATGGAGCCAGAGGTGGACTTTGAGTCAGTCGCTGTATCCCTCTCCACCAACCCACCCACCCACCCAGCTTTTTCTTTTTCTTTTCTTTTCTTTTCTTTTTTTTTAATGGTTTCTCTGTGTAGCGCTGGCTATCCTGGAACTCACTCTGTAGACTAGGCTGTCCTCAAATTCAGAAATCTGCATGCCTCTGCCTTCCCAAGTGCTGGGATTAAAGGGATGAGCCAACACTTCCCAGCCCTCTCCAGGTTTCTTGAGGCACCCATTTTCCTGAACCTGGATCTCACTGATTTTTTTAAATGGAAAAGCAAGCCCCAGGGACCCTCATGTCTCTGCCTCCCCATTTTTGGGATTACACATCTCTGCTTACACAACAGGCAGTTTTATCCGTGTTTCGGGATTCTGTTATTATATACAGCCTGAAATATTGCTGACTTTTCTTGCAGACAGGGTTTCTCTGTGCAGCCCTGGCTGTCCTGGAACTCTCTCTGTAGAACACGCAGGTGGCATCAAACTTGGGGCTCCAACTGCCTCTGTCTACCCAGTACTGGGATGAGAGACAATTGATAGCAAGGCACTGGCCTTAGCCCTGAACTGCTGCACTTTGGAGAGGTCAAGCAGGGCGTGGCAAGTAGGTGGCCTGAAAATGCTGGCACCACAAAAATGGCAGAAACCCAGGTAAAGGCCACTAGAGGGTGCAATCTTGGTTTTCCTGTAGAGGGAGTCACTGGGTGATTACAGGGAAGAATAGGGGTCACTGGGGTGGAGGGGTCAGTATGGGTCACAGAGGAGCCACAAGGTTGGCATGGAAGTTGTATGAGGGGAGCAAGCTCATTGGTCTAGAAACAGGTGCAGAGGAGAGAAAAGGAAGCCCTGGCAGCTCCTTGGCGTCAAATTGAGGTGGCAGTGGGAGGAAGTACATCTTCCCTCACAACTCAACTCATGATTCTCAGCCACTAGATACTGAAGTAACTATATTAGAATAATATTGGCATCAAAAATAAGATCTGCACATTCCCTGTCCTCATTCCTGTCTAACCATACCCAACTCCACCCCTATCCCTGGGCACCCAATTCCTTCATCCTTCAGCCTCCTCAAGCAGGTCTACGGGGGCGAGGCCAGAGATTCAGCTTAGCCTGCAACCACCTAGCCTACCCTACCCCTTCAGTGGGGCTCGGGCTTCAAGGCTTGTCAAGTAGGTAGCCTGAAAATGCTGGCACCACAAAAATGGTGGCAACCCATGTAAAGGCCACTAGAGAGCGCCATCTTGGTTTTGCTCTCACAGGAGTCACTGGGTGCTTACAGAGGTCACTGGTGGGTCAGGGGTGTCAGTTTGGATCACAGAGGAGCCATAAGGTGGCGATGGAGATTGTATGAGGGGACCAAGATCATTGGTCTAGAAACAGGTGCAGGGGAGAGAAAAGGAAGCCCTGGCAGCTCCTTGGCAGCAAACTGAGGTGGCAGCGGGAGGAAGTGCATCTTCCCTCACAACTCAACTTCCTGATTTTCAGCCGCTGGACACTGAGGTAACTATGTTAGAATAATATTGGCATCAAGAGTACGATGGGCACATTCCCTGTCCTGATTCCCGTCTCACCCTACCCCACTCTACCCACTATATCTGGCTACCCAATTCCTTCATCCTTCAGCCTCCTCAAGCAGGTCCAGAGGGGCGAGGACAGAGATTCAGTTTAGCCCAGGACTGCCTAGCCTACCCTGCCCCCTCACTGGGGCTCTGGCTCCAAGGGTTGCAGCTGAGTGACCATGAGGGAAGCTATTGCTATTTTTGCCTCTGGTGGGGCGAAAGGGATGACTGGGTTTCCTGAGGAGAACCTGTGCTCTTTTGAACTGCCACAGGACTACAGACATAAGGAGGGACTACCAAGAAAGAGGAGAAGTCATGTGATCAGGTGCCATTAGTGAAGTGTGGGGAACCATCTAAAAGGTTGACCAAAGACTGTGGCACCTGTTTTCATGACACCAGACAGACTACATTTTTAAGTTTATTTTTATTGTTATTTTACATGCATTGTTGTTTTCCCTGCCTATATGTGTGATGGCTTCAGAAACTTTGGAACTTCAGATAAATACAGTTGTGAGCCAACATAGAGTTGTTGGGAACTGAACCCAGGTGTTCTGGAAGAGCAGCCAGAGCTCTTAACAGTTGAGCCAACTCTCCAGACCAGAGACAGAGAGAAACAGAGAGGGAGAGAGAGAGAGAGACAGAGAGACAGAGAGAAAGAGAGAGAGACAAAGAGAGAGACAGAGAGACAGAGACAGAAACAGAGGGGAGTCTTTAGAAGAGAGAAAAAAGCTTAAATGGCTTTTTGAGGAAGAGCTATCTCCTAGGTATCTCCTAGTGAGAACAAGGAGGGCATAGCACTTGCCCTGAGAACAACAGCCTGCTGAGGAGGAGCTATCTCCTAGCTATCTCCTCATGACTTAAACAGGGCATAGCATTTGTCCTGAGACAAACAGCGACCAGAGGAGGCTCTATCTCCTAGCTATGGCCCCCCGGCTCATACAGGGCATAGCGTTTCACCAGGGGCAAAAATACCCTTTTCAGTTGGAGAAGTTGGTAAAATGAGGAAAATGTAGGATGCAGGAAGATACCTAAATGTAAGCGGTCCAAGATTCTAGAGTAGTGTAGTCTTTATTATTATTATTATTATTATTATTATTATTATTATTATTATTGTCTTTGATGTGGTTATTATGGGTGACAGGCTGTGCCAGAGCTATGAGCTGTTGTCCACCTCACCACTGTCCTGCCTCAGCCTCCCAGGCACTGGTATTTCTGGCATGGATTGGCCAAGCTTATTGGGGAGATGACAGCATGGTCTGAGGAGGAGCAAGTGGTCAGCACTTTCCACGGGGATCAACGGAATTATTAAGATTAAGGCTGGGCTTGAGTATAAAACTAATGCAGCTAGAATGGGGATTTATGGTTTCCCCTGAAGCTAGTGACTAAGTTCACTCACTTCTACGGGGGCAGTCACTGAATACAGGACTTTAGGGAAACAGGTAGAAGTTCACAGAAAAAGCAGGACTAGCCTTTGGCATTGGCAGAGCACAGGATGATGCAAGATAGCTGAGAGTGGTGATTGCTGAGGGAGATAAAGGGACATCTGTCGGCTCCTCACCGGGGACTTGATGTGAGCAAGTGAGTGAGTGAGTGAAAGAGCAGGAGATGGTGAGCAGGGACAGTCGGGATCAGGCGGTATTGTTGTGGGGCTTAGGAGAGCAGCTCCTTAGGAGAAGGCTGTGTTCCAGAGAAGTGATTCTGTCAGTGTGCTGGAAGGACCACAGGAGACTTGTAGGCACTAGAGATCAAGGTGCCTGGCAGTAGGGTAAGTACACTGGGGGAAGGAATTCCAGCGGCCATTTTTGGTCACCACCCCTAACTCTACAACCATGGAATTTGAAACCTAAATACAGATATGATCTGTTTCTCCTGGAATTCTGACTCTACCTAAATCGAGGGTATGGGACCAGATGATCAAAGACAGGTGTGGGGTTGGGGGCAAACTTGGTCTCAGGGAACCTGTACTTTGCTCTGAAAGTGCCACCCTGATGGGAGAATCAGAAACAACTGGGGTGAAGCACATTGCTGCTAAGATCTTCCAGACCTGCAAGAGCCACCTTCTCATATGTGTAACTAACATGAGTCCTTCAATCTCCTCTGTTAGAGAATCTGGTAGAGCCTAGTGCACTGAAAGTTTTGGGAAGAAGAGCAGTGGACACCTAGAAAGAGGCATCAAGCTTGAGGCCCAAGAAGAATGGCTGACGCCTCCAGCACTCCTATGAGTGCCCAACAGTGTCCCCCCAGTTCAGCTGTCATGGGTGAGTGTCTCTGGCCAGGTAGGGGTGGTATCAATTCTGATGTGGTAAGCCCAAGGGTTTCTGGCACCATTAGGACCACAGAATTGCCACTAGAACTTAGGCAAACCTTCCTCCCCCTTAACCTGTCCAAGGTATAAGAGGTCCCGTCAGCGAGAAGTGTCTCCTGTTTACAGAAAACAGAAATGTTGTGTGTGAGGTATTGAAAAGAAATTGACTGGAACATGAGGCCTCAAATGGGAGCAGTGCTTTCAGCAGAGTGGTGGGAAGGGAGTTTCAGCCAAGCTCTCTATGTTCTATTACAGATCAGCACCTGTATCCTCTTGACCAGCCTGAAGTCCTGCTTCACACAGATCCCCAACAGGTAAGGAAAATTCGTTGCTACATGGAGAGGCACCAAGCAGGCAGTCATTTTCTGGAGAGTTTTAACTGTCCTCAACTCTGAGATTCAACAACAATCCTGTCTGGTACTTGCATTGTAGGCTTTGGAAAGGCTTCACTTCTATTTGGGCCTCAGTAACACCAAATGCAGAAAAAGAAGCAAAAAAAGCCCCCCCAAAAGAAAAACAAACAGCAGCAACAAACAAACAGACAAACAAAGCAGCGAGATTTTGATCACCAAGTTTTAGAGAGCTCTGTGGTGGTTCATGGCATTCATGTCCTTAAAACATTCCCATCTTTCTGTCTCAATTATCAGATCTGATGTTTAAAAGGGATGTCTGTCCTTTCAGGGAATCTTCCAAGTGCCTCAAGTGCCTCTGATGTTGAGCTTGCCCACAACAGTCATCAATATGTCCTGCATTCCGGTGATTCTGAACTTTCAAATGATCCCTTCTTTCCCATGGAGTCCCAGCCAGCCCATGGCTATTCCCTGCCTGTGAGTATTAAAAAAACAAAAAAGACCACGGAGTCAGCTGTGGCTTTGGTCCTGGCCCTGTGTGTCAACACTTGTTCCTGGTGCTATAGAACTCTGGGAAGCAGCAAGAAAAAGGAAGCATAGTGGAAGGGTACAGAGAGGTAAGCAGGAGGAGGGAAAGAAAGAATGATTGAGGAAATGGGTGATGGAAGGAAAAAAGGAAGGAAGGTCAGGAGAAGAGAGGAGAGGAGAGGAGAGGTGAGGGCAGAGGAAGGGAGGGGAGGAGAGTAGAGGAAAGGAAAAGGAAAAAAGGAAAAAGGAAAAGAAAAAGGAAAAGAAATAGGAAAAGAAAAAGGAAAAGGAAAAGGAAAAGAAAAAGGAAAAGGAAAAGGAAAAGGAAAAGGAAAAATGGGAAACGAAAGGGAAGGGAAGGGAAGGGAAGGGAAGGGAAGGGAAGGGAAGGGAAGGAAAGGAAAGGAAAGGAAAGGAAAGGAAAGGAAAGGAAAGGAAAGGAAAGGAAAGGAAAAGGAAAATCATGGTGGAACAACAGAGTAGCATTGCACCCTACCTTGCAAGGTCATAGGCCTCAGACATTTACTACTTCCTGTGTGACACACTTGGAGATATCTTTCTGTGGTGTTCACTCCCTGTGTGAATGTGTGGAAAGTAGTCTGCCCAGGGGCTTTAAAGAGGACAAGCACAGTGCATAGACCACACAGTTGGCTTTCAAACATTTTGAACTATTGATCCACTCTGAGGGGAATGGCCATGGGGAAAGGTTCTGCTGAGATCTGGAAGGATCACCAGAAGGGTCACAGAGGGGGAGGAACTGTCCCAGGCCTTTGGAGAATATGTCTACTGCCACATGAGCTTAGCATATCCTTCATGACTGGTGGGCAGTGGCAATGTGGAGGCAAGTGTCAGACTCTGAAGAGGACTGCTTCATTTCCCTCCTGGTGCATTGCACATTCCAACAGCCCTTGGCTATCTTCCTTGTACCCGGGGAAAAGAGTTCACTCTCTAGAGTAGTGTCTCGAGAAGGGATATGGAAGGAGGTTGGAAGGAAGATGGGGATCGAACCAGGGGAGGATCCATTCCAAACGCAAAAAGCCAGTGCCATCTGTCCTACTGTCTGCAGATATTCACATGTCCCGAGCCTGGTCTTGCAGGGACCCCGGCTCTTCATGAGTACTTGCAGTTGTGGCCATCTAGAATGTTTAACACCCTGGCTTCTACTCTCCTCTTTCTCAGGTTCCCTAATGTGATCATGCACCCCAGTACCAACACTGCCACCCCTGTTATGCTGGCACAGGTCCTGGTAAATGAGCGGGGACAAGGTCTCTGGAAGGGAAGGGATGGAAAGAGAAGAACCTCTTAGAGATGGGTGTTTGTTGGGAAGGAATGGGGGCTGAAGGGTCTGTTATCTTGGGGGAGGGCAGTGTGTTTTGTTAGAATTCATTCTCTCACTCTATTACTTTTCAGGACTCCAACATCTCTTCCCAGCACCCTGCCACTGCTAACCAGGTCCCTGTCATCTGGGCCCAGAGTAACACGTTCAACCAGGTCCCTGAAGTCTACACCCAGGGCCCAGTCACCTCCACCCAGGGCAGCTCATCTGCTGAGGAACACAGGCAGAAGGTCATGGATGCTGCCGAGGCTCTCCTGATTCTGCATAACTCCCAGGAGGCACTGCAAGAGACTAGCACCACCCCAGGTACATACCTGGATCCTTGGATGAGGAACAAGGGGCAAGGGTGGGGTGCTGGAGAGGGTGGGCAAACAGGAGGGCTTGTGCTGACAGAGGAGTGACTGCTGTTGGTGGTTTTCTCTTCTCTGAGGTCAGAGCCTCCAGCTCTTCTGTGTGGTTGAGAAGCAGCAACCAGGGACTGCTCAGTCTATCTTCAGTTTTCAAGGCTTTTGCTCAACAGCAGTGGGCCATTAAGTACCCTGAAGTCAGGAGACTGTGAGGCCCTCCAGTTGGCAAAGTATTGTGGGAGGGTGGGCAGCATATGAAGTGGAAGGAAAATGGAGAGATCCAGGTAAAATGACTCCCAGCCCATAGGTGTGCAGCAGCCCTCAGCATAGTGAGAAGGCCTCAGAGGAGAAGCACAGGGCAAAAGGGTCTGGGATGGAGAGAGATCTCCATGCCAGCTCAAGGCATTCTCCATGTGAATGTGGAATGGTGAAGCCTTCCCAGGCTGAATTTTACAAGCAGATCTCAGGTCTCCATCAAGGAAGGGCTTTGTGAGTTGATGGGGAGAATCTCATAGCTAGGGAGGCTGGAAGGAAGGCTGCTCGGTAAAAACAGCCAAGGAGTAGCACTGTGTGAGTGACAAGCCACTCTGGTTGGATATCCTGGTTCAAAGGATGCTGAGTGGAGCCAGGAAACTTGCTTCTCTCAGGGGTCTATCTGGGTGGGGAATGTATGCTATGCCAGAACGTGTGGTGCCTGCCATTGTGAAACAATAACAGACTCCAGGCAAAGAGTCCTTTATCGTGCTCAGGGACCCTGGGCTTGAAAAAATGGGACTTAAGGCTGGGACTGTTGGAGAAGCCAGTATTAGAGAGAAGGAATTCAGGTAGGATCAGGTGTGGTCGTTGGTCACAATGAAGATCTTAGTTGGCTTGGAACACAATGTTACCCCTGCAGAGCCATGTAAGGACATATCTGTGATCTGACATGGCCTTTGCATTACTGTCTGCAGGTCCTGATGGAGAGTGAAGACTGAGGCTATCCTGACTGTCCTTGTCACCTCAGGCCACAAGCTCAGCTTCACTGACCGACAACTGGTCATCAGGTTCGCACCCCATTCTGTCATAAAGAGAGCCAAAAAGGTGGCCTCACGGAGGACTGCCTGCTTTGTTTCTGTTTCTTAACTTGTAATGTAGTTCCTGGCCAAAATCAGAAACTCCTCCTTCATGCTTTTGCATTTTAGGGTCTTCAACACCTTAGCACGAGGTAGGAAAATGTTCTAACTGTGGCTGTATGCTCTAGACCTTGCAATAATTTTTTTCCTTGGAAAACTTGGATCTTTCTGGGTGTCATTAATGCTGCACCACGTAGCATATTTTGAACTGTCTGTTCACAATGTTCTGAGGTTATTCCTAAGGCAGCATTTCTTTTCTTCTCTATTTTTCTTTTTTTTATTGTCTCATCATGGTTTGCATATGTGGCTATTCTTGTGTGTAGCCATGCCTTTAGATACATCAGGATGCTCACCCGTGCCTCGGATACTGTACATGAGAGCCTGAATAAAGTATCCCTGTGGGAAAGCACTGAGAAGTATTGGCTGCTTCTTTGAAAATGTAGGCCAGATATTGGGGAGAGAGCTTTTCTTTCTCTGGCCCTAAGCTGTCTAATAATATATTCAGTGTGTTAGTTATTAAGGCACAAAGAGTGGCAGACTTTGGGTAGAAGGCTTTGTTGGACGTGCATGGCCCCCTTCCTTGCTTACTGACTCGATCCTGTGAGACCTCCAAAAAAGGGATTTTCCTTGTGCCATGCTATTTCTGTGTTGACTACATGCGTAAGCAGAGTCAGTCGAGACTTGGGCAGAAAGCATATCATTCCTGCCTGGGTGTCTAGTAACACATCCTCAGAGCTGTTAGTACTGTGTCTGAGGGTGTGTTGCAAAACTTTCAACCACACCTTGCTTTTGCTCTTAGGATGTAGCCTTCTGCAACTCTAATCATATGGTGGCAAGAATCACATTCCACTAATGCACAGCTATGTATGTCACTGGGTTTTCAATGTGCACACTGATTATCATTCTAGACTTCCCTGCTATACATCACCAAACGCAAACCTTTTTCAACTTTAGAGTGACAACAGCAAACCTTTTGACCAGACACAACTTAAAAGTTGTTTGGCACTGTGTTTTTGTAACCATTTGTTTACACCCAACACAGCCCTGTGTATTTTAACCTCAATTTTAGAAGGAACCGTGTGTCTCATGAACAAGTACAGTCCTATCAAAGAAATCAATCCTTCTACAAAGTTCATGGAAACTGCTAGCCATTACACATGCATATCTTCCAATACAATTTTATGTCTAAGTTGGCTTAAAGGAGGAGGGTATGGAAAAGAAGCTTGCTTCCCCCCGACACCCAGAACCTGCTTCATCCTTTTTGAAATGACTAAGGAAAGGACAGCAACAATAACAAAACAACAAACAAAGAAGCAAAAAGCCACAGAAACCCAAGAAACAAAAATTGTTAAGTCATGATACGGTAATGCGCGTCAGAAATGACTGCAAGAGCTGTTTGACCACAAGCAGAAAGGACTAGGTTTACAGGATGGTGTATTAACCAGTAAAATCGCCAGTCTTTGCAGGAATAGGGAGGGGAATTATCTCTGGCAACAGCATTTTAACCTTATAAGAAGGCAGATGTTTCGGGATTCTGCATCTCGAATAGCTTCCTGCACATGTGTCCTGGCTTCTTGAGAAAAATTAATTAATGTAGGGAGCTTTTTACTCGAAACATCTTGCTTAAAGAAAGATGACTCTCATCCAGGTGAGAGGTGAGAACGTGTATGGCCTCCTCTGAAGCTAAGAAAGAGGAGAAACCTAAAATACAGAAACCCCAAGGAGCCAGGCCTGACCAGGAAAGTATCCAGAGGACAGGTGGGAAACCTGTCCAGCAGGATTCACATAATCAGAGGAAGACCAGACCCTGAGGTGACTCAAAGCCTTCCTGAACCTAAGGTTTTCAGAGAAAAAAACCAAACAAACCCAGAAACCAAACCAAACCAAACTAACCAAAAAGCAAACCCCCAAATCTAGCCAAAGAGGAAGTCAGCAACAGTACTCACCACGAAAAGCCCATCACAAGGTACTGTTCACTAGTCAACAGCATCCAACCCATGGCATACCTCATTATTCTCATCGTTTACAGAAACCAAGGAATCCCGTCTTAAGTTGTGGTCTCATGACCTACCACAACATGTTGTAGTAATAC
This sequence comes from Mus musculus, assembly GCF_000001635.26. Lineage (NCBI taxonomy): Eukaryota > Metazoa > Chordata > Mammalia > Rodentia > Muridae > Mus > Mus musculus. The sequence continues at coordinate 102,741,862 of NC_000086.7, forward strand.
CTTGTTTGAGGAACTGTGCTGGACAGGTGTGGTCCAAATAAGCTTGTGGCATCAGAAGTCAGTGGTACCAATGCAAAATACTTGGGGCATGGCTGCTGTGGGCAGTGTGATGACAGGAGTACCAGCCATTGAGATGCCTCTCTAAGATGACCTGCCCTGGCCCTGCTAAGACTGCCCCAGTGAACCTTGGGAGGAGACAGTGTCTCGCCCCCCACCCCATCAGATAGTTTTGCACTAAACCTTCAGTCCTCTACTGATTCTCTGAAGAAATGCAGACCAGTGCTGCCCACAGTATAGGAAGCAAGGTCACCTAAAGGCTCTGGGCCTGATGTTCTTTCCCATGTTATTGCCTCCCCCTTATGGTCTGCCTCTTGTTTGGGACATGGGGGTGGCTTCCAGTCTTGGTTGTTTGTTTGTTTCTTCTTTGTTTGTTTCTGAAGCTCTGGGTTTCTTGTATTATTGCTCGGTGATAGGAGAAAGAAATAGGCAAACTTATCACGAGTGGGTTGCTGGGAAGTGAGCCTTTGTGTCTTCTATCTGTGTCCCTTTGTGTTTGCATTATTAAGTGTGCCAAATGTGGCAGCAGCCCCCAAGTAGAGGTCATCGCCCAAGCTCTGTTTTACAGACTCCTGGACTTAAGCCCAAATAAATGTCTTTAATTCACAAATCACCCAGTTTCAGGTATCAGAATCACACAAGGATAGAAATGGACAGGTGAAATAGTTGCCGTAACAGTATTTGAATAAACAGTGGTGGGTTTGGATGCCAGCGATGGTTAGAGGCCTACATAATTTTCATTTGAACCTGAGAGACTTTATTAAAATATCTTTGGACTATGAGACACATTTGCTCCTGACAGCACCCACATTGTACTTCAAAGAAGATAGTGAGCATCAAAAGCCTCCATATGAAGTTGCTTCAACTGTGGCAAGCTAACCACCTAAATTCATCTGTAGACAAAATGGTGTTCATAAAAGACAAACAGAGACAGTGAATTTGACTGCCAAGCTGTGCCAAGACAGTGTAGGCAAATCCTTCATAATCCTGCTTCACTTAAGGTCTGTCAGAAGTTCTGGGCTAAGAAGTTGTTTTTAGAATGGTAGTACAAGTTACTATAGAAAATGATTTAGATACAGAACTCTAAACTCGCCAAGATGGGATTAATGTAAGAATACATTAAGTTGCCAAATATAAATGGACTGGACATTATAAATGTAAATCTTCTGCAAAATTTTCATAACTATCTCCATTGCTTTTTATTGTATTCAGTTAATATTTGAGAAAAGAGCTCTTTATTGGGCTCAAAAAATGAATTGTAGAGAGAATATCTTAGTCTTATGGATAGGGCACCCATCAATAATAAATCTGATAGCCTATGGCTTAGGCAGAATATAGAAGACAGAACAATCAGAAGGCAGACAGAATTCTGGGATAGAGCCATTCAGGAGATCCACCCAGGGAAATGTGAGAAGACAGATGCATGGTACCTGAGCATGGGTAACCGGACACATGACAGAATGTAGATCAAAATAAATGGATTACTTTAAGTTATGATTCTAGTCAGAGAACAGCTTAGCTATAGGGGCAAGGTATTTGTAAATATATTTTGAGTATGAGTCTTATTTTTGGGAACATAGGACTGGGAGAAAGAATCAGATGTAATTTCAACATCTAAGAAGTTTTATAATTGTTGCTGTATACCACGTGGTCATATTAAGATGGGGAAGTCACATGGCAGGTTGCAAGCCATGTAGCTCACTTGATATATATATATATATATATATATATATATATATATATATATGTATATATATATATATATATATATATATATATATATATATATATATATTCATATTCCTCCACTGGCTTAACATTTTATACACACACAAACAGACACACACACACACACACACAAACTGAGAGTTGCATCCAAAGTATATGCAACTATACCTATATGGAGTTAAACCCAACTTACACACAGAGTTGAACTTGATTACATATATACATATATATGTCCTTAATAAGAGCTGAAAAAAGACAAATATTGTTGCAGATTATACAGGTTTTAACCCATATCCAACAAGCAACTTATAAATTCTTAGATAACTCTAGCTGCATATGTATCAAAAGATGGCCTAGTTGGCAATCACTGGAAAGAGAGGCCCATTGGACACACAACTTTATATGCCCCAGTACAGGGGAACGCCAGGGCCAAAAAGGGGGAGTGGGTGGGTAGGGGAGAGGGGGTGGGTGGGTATGGGGGACTTTTGGTATAGCATTGGAAATGTAAATGAGCTAAATACCTAATAAAAAATGGAAAAAAATAAATTCTTAGATAAGAGTTAACAGCATACTTTTATGATATTTTATTTTCATTTCAGAGCAGAATGTAAAGAAATTGAGGATAAAAGCTTATAAGAATGGGGGAGTATACCCTTAAGTGTAGAGCAGATTATGTTTGCATATACAGAAATCTGGGAATCATTTGTGTGTGGCAGGGAGAATCTGCAAGTCAGATGTGTCAATTTGTAATCCATGAAGGGAGAGATAGCATTGTTTTTTATTAGATATTTTCTTTATTTACATTTCAAATGCTATCTTCTTTCCTGGTTTCCCCTCCAAAAGCTCCCTCCCTGTATCCTGTCCCTCCTCCCCCTGATTACCAACCCCCATACTCCAGCTTCCTGGACCTGGCATTCCCCCACACTTGGGGCAGAAAGCCTTTACAGGACCAGGGGCCTCTCCTCCCATTGATGTCTGACTAGGCCATCATCTGGTACATATGTATATGGAGCCATGAGTCCCACCACGTGTACTCTATGGTTGGTGGGTTAGTCCCTGGGAGCTCTGGGGGTACTGGTTAGTTCATATTGTTGTTCCTCCTACGGGGCTACAAACCCCTTCTGCTCCTTGGGTCCTTTCTCTAGCTCCTTCATTGGACCCTGTGCTCTGTCCTATGGATGGCTGTGAGCACCCACTTCTGTATTTGTCAGGCACTGGCAGAGCTAAGAGAGCATTCTTAGTGCAGGGCTGCTGCAGGAGGAGGTGGGGCCTACAGCCCATGTAGGGAGGCTAAGAGCCAGAGCCATGTGGAGGAATTGGACTTCAGGTAGAGTATGGAATCAAATTCCCGAACACATGATCTGTGCATACCTCAGGAGTGATTTTGGTTTGCAGCAGCTGTTGGAGGGATGTGTGTGGTTCCACCTGGCCCTGACATGTTGTAAGTTACAGACGAGAGTTTAAGTGGTGTGGGAACGGAGACAAGACACAAAGGAATAAAGAATGGAGAATTTTTCCATGTTGGGTGGTATACTGTGGCCAGATTTGATAAATTAAGAGGCTAGGTGTAGCTTGACTCAGTTCAAATGGATAAGGTATAAATAAGTCCCAAGCATGGTACCCTGCATTCCAGGAAACCCAGGGGGACCTAATTGAGAAGGCAACAATGGGGGTGAGGGGTACCTGACAGACCCTTGCCAAGGTGTGGCCCTAAATAGTTACACCATGAAATAGATCTGGTATAAAAGAGGTTTGATGGGCGAAGGTAAGAAGGGTAAGGACCTGGAGAAGGGTTAGAAGCAGATAAGTGAACATGTAGACAAGCAGAGAGACAGATGGGAGCAGAGCCATGTAGCACACACATGAAGCACCAGCTTGTGTCAGTCAGATGATGATGGAAAGCATTTTGAAGTCCCATGGGAGATTTCTAGTAGAATCACCTGTAAGTTAACAATGGCCATTGGCCTTGGCTGCCTCCCCAAAGTTAAAAGGTTGACCCTATTACACAATATACTTTGGGCAGACCACTTGGAGGAATTGAGGTAGAATTGACATGAAAGTCTCCTTCCTGAAGACTAACCCATACAGTACTGGAAAGAGCTATGCATGTTGACAAAGGAGATAAGCAATCAAATTTCTCCCAGCTGTAATGCCTATGAACCCCAACAATGACCAGAATGACAAGATCTCTAAATGGACTTAAGAACCACTCAGTAGGTGGGAATACAGGCTCTGTACTCTAAACCTAGACCACTCCTCCTAGCTGGTGAAGCCATGAACTCTAGAGGAGTACCTAGTACTGTCCCTTTCTTAAACCAGTATAGTTTCTAACTTCATTCTAAATACGGATCCTCATATCCATAAATAAGTACCTCTGACTCCTCACCAAACAATTTTCTTTTGCAGCAGATGAAGACTATTACAGAAAGCCATAACTGGTCAAAATATAAAGAACAATGCAGTGTGGGATAGCCAGCCCTAATTGATACATGTATAACACAACCCACATCTAAGGCCTAGGGAACATTGTGGAGGAGGGAGAGACTGTAAGAGTCAGGAGACAAGGGAGGGATGTCTATTGTGAGACAATGTATTCTATGAGTGACAGAAAACCTCAACTGTATGGTTGGTAAACAAGACATAAAAAATGGCAACACTGGTTGACATGTGAATATAAATGGGGGGGGGGATTCTCACAAGGCTTTACCCCTAGAAAAGAAATACAGATAATTAATGGTTGCTGAGAGAAGGAAAATTGATTTTCCCCAGGGCCTAAACACAAACACATATGAGCAAAACTAAATGATCTCAGCAGGCTGTGTGCATAGACTTACATGAACACACACATACATATGAAACAACTGTATTTAAAGAAGATAAATTAATGAATTTGATGAGGAATGAAAGCAACACAGGAGGAGTGAAAAGGAAGAAGGCAATGTAGGGTTATGGGGTCTCACATTCGCTCTGCCACAGGGCTTGGCTGCTCCAGGGGAAGTTTACTGTGCTTACCCCACTCTGGCGCCAGCCTGGCAGGTATTGGGCCACCGGTCAGCCCTGAGGACATCACTATGGTGATGGGGAAGCACAGTCTGAGGCCCAGGACAGCTTGAGCTGGCTCAGGTGTCCCCAGGCCTGCAAGGAGACCAGGCTATCTAGTTCTCAGGATCTCAGAAACCCAGGTGCCTCTGGGAGCAGCAGAAGAGCTGAGAGCAGAGGGCCCCTGCCCTCAGGCTGGATCTGGCCTGACACAGAGGGGGAAAAGGAGGGGGTGTCTCCTGCTTGTGATTTCTTGGCTTGGTGGTGGTGGTTTTGACTTGACTCAGTGGTTTGGGCTTGGGCTGTTCTTAGTCATGATGGTGGCTGGGAGTGCAGAGGCCTTCTCCATGAATCCCTACTGTGGATCCCGGTGAAAATAGGCAGTCTGTGGTTTTAAGACATTATTGTCATGGTGAAAAGTTGGATGAATAAAACTGAACCTTATTTTTCGGGGAAGTCCTGAAGTTAAATACCTTTTGCAGGAAGGAGTGTCTGGGAAGGAAAGCTTATGGGCTAAGTCTCCAGGCCTCATTAAAATAGAGATCTTTGTTGAGCCTATGTGACCTCATGTGGAGGGGTTTGGGGCATCCTCCTTACATGAGTGACGGCCATAAATCCATGGGGAAACTCACCTACTGACAGGGACCTGGTACCTGGGAACAAGGCCTACTGTCCCTTCATGATCACTGATTTTGAGCCTTAGCTTAACTGGCAATGAGGCTACTTTTCACAGTCCCCCAAGTCAACAGTGTTAACACAGTACTGACATGAAATTGTCACAAAATATAATATTAAGAAGTTTTTTTCACTAACACCTTACCTCTTTTCTATATATGTACTGTTGGACACTACACACACACACACATCAACACACATACACCACACCCTTACACAATATAAAACTATATATAGCACCACTTTCTATTCCCAGTCTTTGGATAATATTAACAATTATTTTAAGCACCACTGTCTATTCCCATAGTCTTTTGTTAATATCAACATTTTGTTTTAGTGGTGCTCCAAATAATTGTTTCATAGAGATTGGAAATACTATGGCTTGTTTTATTTCATGTGTATTCATGTTTTTCTTTCATGTATGTCCACAGGAGGCAGACTAAGCTATCAGATCTAATGGAACTGGAGTTTGAGACATTGGCTAGATGCACGTAAGTGCTAGTAATTGAACCTGAGTTCTCTAAGAAAGCAGTTAATACCTCCTTAATGCCTAGAAATCGTCTCTTTCTCCCTCCTCTCTCCATTTCTTTCTGCTCCCCCATCTTGATACATATATACATCTCTCTCTCTCTCTCTCTCTCTCTCTCTCTCTTGCTTTCTCACCTTCTATTATCTCTTGAGAGTTCATTTTCATAGTTTTGTAGAAAAGTTCTGCCCATGATACTTTTCCTCATTTTTTCTTTATTTAACAACCACTTTAACCCCAAATTATTTTTAAAACCAAAATCGAATGTGATATACGCTACTTCATTACTTTGCTGACACCTAGATTAACCTTTGTACATATTATTAGGAATGGCACCTTGGAAGTGCTGGAGGTGTGTGGCACATCAAATTCTATGCTCCTGCACGAACGAGGGTGCATTTGAGTTGTTCCTCCAATCAGAGCTCTGTGGATGAGGTTTACATGTAGATCGGCACTGTTACACACGTTGGTGTTAGGTCCCAGAATAATCAACCTCCAAAGGACTAGGAGGAAGGTACACACCCACCTGTGGAGGTGAGAGAATGCTGGCCCCTAGCTAGAAGAAAACCAATGTCTAGTGACAGAATCCACTCACATCAAATCCTGCCCCCCTATGGATCCTGGCTCAAGTCTCTTACTGAAGACCTAAGTTCACTGGCCTCTCTGTGTGTCTTCCCTGGACACCCAGCTAGTCCCCCCCTCAGTGTGGGTGTGAGCTGGAGCAGGACTTCAGACATTCTGAGGAGAAAAGTTCCAGGCAGCCCAGGGCCTGTGCAAGGGAGCTAGGTAGTCACTGTCTCTCAGTGTACAGTCTCAAATGGGCATAGCTTGCATTCTTATGAGAAAAAGGGAGTTTTTCTGCTGTATACTTTATTGGTAATTTTTTTTCAAATAACTGACAAAAAATGACTTGAGGGTGTAACAGTTTATTTGGGGTGAGAGTTTGAAGGAATATATTCCATCATGCCGAGCACTGGGACTGGCACTGAACTTGGTCTGTGGCTCTGACCAGGGTATAGGGAAAAGAGAGTACCTTTCTGATGACTTTGTCCCTACTCCCGCTGTTTTAATGTCTGTCACCACAGACCTTGGGGTGGGAACACCCAGGTTCTGGACAGATGTTGTAACCTAAGTGAAGCCTCTCTGGAAGCATCCTCACAGACACATTCATGGATGAGCTGTTCACATCCTAGGCACTTCTTAATGTAATCAAGTTGGTGGGAAATATTAACTGTTGCATCGGGTGAAGGACAGCTGCCACTACTTGTGCTTTGGTATAAACGCCTTTGTGCAGAAAAGAGAGAGTCAAGCTACCCGTGTTGAATCTGAGAACATTAAGGGCAAAACTGCTGGAATGACAGGCACTCAGACCTGGAAGACTTTCACAACTGAAAATAGAGATGTGAGATGTTCAAGCCTTTCAAGGGCATAATCCCATGGATAATATGAATAGATCTTGGGAAAATAGTTATTGTTCACAATGAGAGCACAATAAATGATAACTGCTTATAAAATACTGGAAACAGTACAGGAAAATCTACTGCCTACTGTATACTTACAAACAGTTGCTGTCACCTGTTTCTGGAAAGGACACATTTTTAGAGGACCAGAGAGATTGTGTATTCAACCCCAAAGCTGTACCCATGCAAGATAAGCACTGTAATGCAGAACACAATCGAAATCTCTGTTTATTTCATTGAGGCACAAAGTATTTCTCCATGAAGCTTGCAAGCCAGGAACTCACTAAGTATCTTAAGTAGGTCTGGAATTTGCCAACTCTTGAGCAGATGACTAAAAACTTGACTTTTACCATTAGGCCAGCTTATGTGTCCTCTTGTTTGTTGTTGTCAAACTGAACTTTTTTGTTGTTGTTATAGACAATTATGGACTTTTAAACAGTATTTATTCATTTATTTATTTACTTACTTATTTATTTCTTGGTTTTTCGAGACAGGGTTTCTCTGTATAGCCCTGGCTGTCCAGGAACTCACTTTGTAGACCAGCCTGGCCGAGAACACAGAAATTCGCCTGCCTCTGCCTCCCTAGTGCTAGGATAATGACGTGCTGTGCCACCATGCCTGGCAACTCAGCATTTACAGTGTACCAAAAATGTATTTGTATGGACACCAGAGATGAATTTTCAGAGCCTAAATTTTGATGAACTCCAAGGAGAGATTGTCCATATGTAGCCCTGGCTTTTCTACTTGTCTCTCTTTCCATTCTTGGTCTGAATTTCTTTTCTAACAGACTTACTTGACTGGAGGACATGAAAAACAAAGTTAGCTGATTTTCTGGAACTAAACTGATGCTGAATTGTAGCATTATGGAAGAATTATAGGGTAAGGAAATAATTAAAGACATGCTGCTACTGTCCACATGGAGCAAAATTCTTTGCAACATTATGGAAGATCCCATTAAAAACAACAAAGAGGAAGTAGGGTAAAATTCCTCTGAAAATATAACAGGGCAGGTAAGAGAATTTAAATACGGACTGTCTGGCAACCTAGATGCTACTTGAGTTTAACAGACTTTCTTGGTGAGATCACGTTATTGTGTTTTCCTAGGAATGGGATACAGTCTGTAGAAGATACATGCCAAGGCAATTGAAGGCAAGTCCTTGAAACTCTGAAAAGGCAAGGTGAGGCTTCAACTCCTGTAATAACCCAGACAGACAAAGCAATGCATGTACATGATTTAGATAAAGGGATGGTCACTGTATTTGTCATCAGCCGTGTCTTCTCAGGCTAAAGAAGGTGAAGGTGACAGACTGTTGCTCTTATTTAAAGCTGTACATGACCATTCTTAATGAAATGTGCTTGGAAATCATCTGGGAAATAAGGTGAGCACAGGCATACATGAAAGGAGATTTGCCCGAGGTATTAAGGCAGCAGAAAGTGGGTAACTACTGTCCTTTCTCTTCCACTGGATCAGTAAGGACGTCCCCACCGACAAACACCACCACCATCAGTAGAGAGAACAGAGCCTCCCAATGTCAAATTCTGAATCTGAAGCCTGGTCTCCTCATCTGAGACTACAAATATGGAGCTCAACACTGTGTAATAAAGAACACTGGGAGCTTGCCATGGGGCTCCTCTCTATAATCCCAGCACACAGAAGGCTGAGGCATGAAGACAGCTGGGATTAAAGTACAGCCTGGGCATCACCCGTGCATTGGAGACCATCCAGAGTTACATAGTAAGACCATGTTTCAGTACAATGTTTATGGTCTAGAGAGATGGCTAGGCAGCTAAGAGCACAGGCTGCTGTTCCCGAGGATCTGGGCTTGGTTCCCAACACCCACATGACAGCTACTAACCATCTACAATAAATTGAATCCCGGGGGTCCAAAAGCCCTTTGGGTTCCTGAGGGAATTGCACACATGTGGTGCACAGACACATATGCATTTAAACCACCTAGACACAACAAATCAATCAGTCAATCTTGAAATAAATTTGAAAACATGACAAAAGAAAAGGAAAAATCAGAAACCTAAAAACCTACAAGTATGAGTCTGAGGTTAGGCAATAATCTAGGATCACTGCTCTATAGATATGAAATATCTGGTAGTTTATAGGGCCTGCATAAAAACTATTCATACTTGCATGATATCACGCCAAACAGAGGAAAGTGGTGTGTGTGTGTGTGGTTTGTGTGTGTGTATGTGTGTCTGTGTGTGTATCCACACTCCCCTCTCTGCATATTTCTGATGGCTCCAGAGGTGGACTTTGAGTCAGTCGCTGTATCCCTCTCCACCAACCCACCCACCCACCCAACTTTTTCTTTTCTTTTCTTTTCTTTTTATAGTTTCTCTGTGTAGCGCTGGCTATCCTGGAACTTACTCTGTAGACTAGGCTGTCCTCAAATTCAGAAATCTGCATGCCTCTGCCTTCCCAAGTGCTGGGATTAAAGGGATGAGCCAACACTTCCCAGCCCTCTCCAGGTTTCTTGAGGCACCCATTTCCCTGAACCTGGATCTCACTGATTTTTTTAAATGGAAAAGCAAGCCCCAGGGACCCTTATGTCTCTGCCTCCCCATTCTTGGGATTACACGTCTCTGCTTACACAACAGGCAGTTTTATCCGTGTTTTGGGATTCTGTTATTATATACAGCCTGAAATATTGCTGACTTTTCTTGCAGACAGGGTTTCTCTGTGCAGCCCTGGCTCTCCAGGAACTCTCTCTGTAGAACAAGCAGGTGGCGTGAAACTCTGGCTCCAACTGCCTCTGTCTACCCTGTACTGGGATGAGGGACAATTGATAGCAAGGCACTGGCCTTAGCCCTGAACTGCTGCACTTTGGAGAGGTCAAGCAGGGCGTGGCAAGTAGGTGGCCTGAAAATGCTGGCACCACAAAAATGGCAGAAACCCAGGTAAAGGCCACTAGAGGGTGCAATCTTGGTTTTCCTCTAGAGGGAGTCACTTGGTTCTTACAGGGAAGAACAGGGGTCACTGGGGTGGAGGGGTCAGTATGGGTCACAGAGGAACCACAAGGTTGGCATGGAAGTTGTATGAGGGGAGCAAGCTCATTGGTCTAGAAACAGGTGCAGAGGAGAGAAAAGGAAGCCCTGGCAGCTCCTTGGTGTCAAATTGAGGTGGCAGCGGGAGGAAGTGCATATTCCCTCACAACTCAACTTCATGATTCTCAGGCAATGGACACTGAGGTAACTATATTAGAATAATATTGGCATCAAGAGTACGATGGGCACATTCCCTGTCCTGATTCCCGTCTCACCCTACCCCACCCTACCCACTATATCTGGCTACCCAATTCCTTCATCCTTCAGCCTCCTCAAGCAGGTCTACAGGGCGAGGCCAGAGATGCAGGTTAGCCCAGGACTGCCTAGCCTACCCTGCCCCCTCACTGGGGCTCTGGCTCCAAGGGTTGCAGCTGAGTGACCATGAGGGAAGCTATTGCTATTTTTGCCTCTGGTGGGGCGAAAGGGATGACTGGGTTTCCTGAGGAGAACCTGTGCTCTTTTGAACTGCCACAGGACTACAGACATAAGGAGGGACTACCAAGAAAGAGGAGAAGTTATGTGCTCAGGTGCCATTAGTGAAGTGTGGGGAACCATCTAAAAGGTTGACCAAAGACTGTGGCACCTGTTTTCATGACACCAGACAGACTACATTTTTAAGGTTATTTTTATTGTTATTTTACATGCATTGTTTTTTTGCGTGCCTATATGTGTGATGGCTTCAGAAACTTTGGAACTTCAGATAAATACAGTTGTGAGCCAACATAGAGTTGTTGGGAACTGAACCCAGGTGTTCTGGAAGAGCAGCCAGAGCTCTTAACAGTTGAGCCAAGTCTCCAGACCAGAGACAGAGAGAAACAGAGAGGGAGAGAGAGAGAGAGACAGAGAGACAGAGAGAAAGAGAGAGAGACAGAGAGACAGAGACAGAAACAGAGGGGAGTCTTTAGAAGAGGTAAAAAAGCTTAAATGGCTTTTTGAGGAAGAGCTATCTCCTAGCTATCTCCTAGCGAGAACAAGGAGGGCATAGCACTTGCCCTGAGAACAACAGCCTGCTGAGGAGGAGCTATCTCCTAGCTATCTCCTCATGACTTAAACAGGGCATAGCATTTGTCCTGAGACAAACAGCCCCCAGAGGAGGCTCTATCTCCTAGCTATGGCCCCCCTGGCTCAAACAGGGCATAACATTACACCCGGGGACAAAAATCCTTTTTCAGTTGGAGAAGTTGGTGAAATGAGGAAAATGTAGGATGCAGGAAGATACATAAATGTAAGTGGTCCAAGATTCTAGAGTAGTGTAGTCTTATTATAATAATAATTATTATTATTATTATTATTATTGTCTTTGATGTGGTTATTATGGGTGACAGGCTGTGCCAGAGCTATGAGCTGTTGTCCACCTCACCACTGTCCTGCCTCAGCCTCCCAGGCACTGGTATTTCTGGCATGGATTGGCCAAGCTTTTTGTGGAGATGACAGCATGGTCTGAGGAGGAGCAAGTGGTCAGCACTTTCCAAGGGGATCAACGGAATTATTAAGATTAAGGCTGGGCTTGAATATAAAACTAATGCAGCTAGAATGGGGATTTATGGTTTCCCCTGAAGCTAGCAACTAAGTTCACTCACTTCTACGGGGGCAGTCACTGAATACAGGACTTTAGGGAGACAGGTAGAAGTTCACAGAAAAAGCAGGACTAGCCTTTGGCGTCGGCAGAGCACAGGATGATGCAAGATAGCTGAGAGTGGTGATTGCTGAGGGAGATACAGGGACATCTGTCGGCTCCTCACCGGGGACTTGATGTGAGCAAGTGAGTGAGTGAGTGAAAGAGCAGGAGATGGTGAGCAGGGACAGTCGGGATCAGGCGGTATTGTTGTGGGTCTTAGGAGAGCAGCTCCTTAGGAGAAGGCTGTGTTCCAGAGAAGTGATTCTGCAAGTGTGCTGGAAGGACCACAGGAGACTTGTAGGCACTAGAGATAGAGGTGCCTGGCAGTAGGGTAAGTACACTGGGGGAAGGAATTCCAGCGGCCATTTTTGGTCACTGCCCCTAACTCTAAACCATGGAATTTGAAACCTAAATACAGATATGATCTGTTTCTCCTGGAATTCTGACTCTACCTGAATCGAGGGTATGGGACCAGATGAGCAAAGACAGGTGTGGGGTTGGGGGCAAACTTGGTCTCAGAGAACCTGTACTTTGCTCTGAAAGTGCCACCCTGATGGGAGAATCAGAAACAACTGGGGTGAAGCACATTCCTGCCAAGATCTTCCAGACCTACAAGAGCCACTTTCTCATATGTGTGACTAACATGAGTCCTTCAATCTCCTCTGTTAGAGAATCTGGTAGAGCCTAGTGCACTGAAAGTTTTGGGAAGAAGAGCAGTGGACACCTAGAAAGAGGCATCAAGCTTGAGGCCCAAGAAGAATGGCTGACGCCTTCAGTACTCCTATGAGTGCCCTGCAGTGTCCCCCCAGTTCAGCTGTCATGGGTGAGTGTCTCTGGCCAGGTAGGGGTGGTCTCAATTCTGGTGTGGTAAGCCCAAGGGTTTCTGGCACCATTAGGACCACAGAATCGCCACTAGAACTTAGGCAAACCTTCCTCCCCCTTAACCTGTCCAAGGTATAAGAGGTCCCGTCAGCGAGAAGTGTCTCCTGTTTACAGAAAACAGAAATGTTGTGTGTGAGGTATTGAAAAGAGATTGACAGGAACACGAGGCTTCAAATGGGAGCAGTGCTTTCAGCAGAGTGGTGGGAAGGGAGTTTCAGCCAAGCTCTCTATGTTCTATTACAGATCAGCACCTGTATCCTCTTGACCAGCCTGAAGTCCTGCTTCACACAGATCCCCAACAGGTAAGGAAAATTCGTTGCTACATGGAGAGGCACCAAGCAGGCAGTCATTTTCTGGAGAGTTTTAACTGTCCTCAACTCTGAGATTCAACAACAATCCTGTCTGGTACTTGCATTGTAGGCTTTGGAAAGGCTTCACTTCTATTTGGGCCTCAGTAACACCAAATGCAGAAAAAGAAGCAAAAAAAAGCCCCCCCAAAAGAAAAACAAACAGCAGCAACAAACAAACAGACAAACAAAGCAGCGAGATTTTGATCACCAAGTTTTAGAGAGCTCTGTGGTGGTTCATGGCATTCATGTCCTTAAAACATTCCCATCTTTCTGTCTCAGTTATCAGATCTGATGTTTAAAAGGGATGTCTGTCCTTTCAGGGAATCTTCCAAGTGCCTCAAGTGCCTCTGATGTTGAGCTTGCCCACAACAGTCATCAATATGTCCTGTATTCCGGTGATTCTGAACCTTCAAATGATCCCTTCTTTCCCATGGAATCCCAGCCAGCCCATGGCTATTCCCTGTCTGTGAGTATTAAAAAAACAAAAAAGACCACGGAGTCAGCTGTGGCTTTGGTCCTGGCCCTGTGTGTCAACACTTGTTCTTGGTGCTATAGAACTCTGGGAAGCAAGAAAAAGGAAGCATAGTGGAAGGGTACAGAGAGGTAAGCAGGAGGAGGGAAAGAAAGAATGATTGAGGAAATGGGTGATGGAAGGAAAAAAGGAAGGAAGGTCAGGAGAAGAGAGGACAGGAGAGGAGAGGAGAGGAGAGGAGAGGAGAGGAGAGGAGAGGAGAGGAGAGGAGAGGGGAGGGGAGGGGAGGGCAGAGGAAGGGAGGGGAGGAGAGGAGAGGAAAGGAAAAGGAAAAAAGGAAAAAGGAAAAAGGAAAAGAAAAAGGAAAAGGAAAAGGAAAAGGAAAAGGAAAAGGAAAAGGAAAAATTGGAAAGGAAAGGGAAGGAAAGGAAAGGGAAGGGAAGGGAAGGGAAGGGAAGGGAAGGGAAGGGAAGGGAAGGGAAGGGAAGGGAAGGGAAGGGAGGGAAGGGAAGGGAAAGGAAAAGAAAGGAAAGGAAGGGAAGGGAAAGGAAAAGAAAGGAAAATCATGGTGGAACAACAAAGTAGCATTGCACCCTACCTTGCAAGGACATAGGCCTCAGACATTTACTACTTCCTGTGTGACACACTTGGAGATATCGTTCTGTGGTGTTTACTCCCTGTGTGAATGTGTGGAAAGTAGTCTGCCCAGGGGCTTTAAAGAGGACAAGCACAGTGCATAGACCACACAGTTGGCTTTCAAACACGTTGAACTAATGATCCACACTGAGGGGAATGGGCATGGGGAAAGGTTCTGCTGAGATCTGGAGGCACAACCGGAAGGGTCACAGAGGCCGAGGAACTGTTGCAGGCCTTTGGAGAATGTGTGTACTGCCACATGAGCTTAGCATATCCTTCATGACTGGTGGGCAGTGGCAATGTGGAGGCAAGTGTCAGACTCTGAAGACGACTGCTTCATTTCCCTCCTGGTGCATTGCACATTCCAGCAGCCCTTGGCCATCTTCCTTGTATGCGTGGAAAAGAGTTCACTCTCGAGAGTAGTGTCTCGAGAAGAGATATGGAAGGAGGTTGGAAGGAAGATGGGGATCGAACCAGGGGAGGATCCATTCCAAACGCAAAAGGCCAGTGCCATCTGTCCTACTGTCTGCAGATATTCACATGTCCCGAGCCT
Source organism: Mus musculus (assembly GCF_000001635.26). Classification (NCBI taxonomy): domain Eukaryota; kingdom Metazoa; phylum Chordata; class Mammalia; order Rodentia; family Muridae; genus Mus; species Mus musculus. Next base: position 102,756,915 of record NC_000086.7, read on the forward strand.
GGTCTTGCAGGGACCCCGGCTCTTCATGAGTACTTGCAGTTGTGCCCACCGAGAATGTTTAACACCCTGGCTTCTACTCTCCTCTTTCTCAGGTTCCCTAATGTGATCATGCAGCCCAGTACCAGCACTGCCGCCCCTGTTGTGCTGGCACAGGTCCTGGTAAATGAGCGGGGACAAGGTCTCTGGAAGGGAAGGGATGGAAAGAGAAGAACCTCTTAGAGATGGGTGTTTGTTGGGAAGAAATGGGGGCTGAAGGGTCTGTTATCTTGGGGGAGGGCAGTGTGTTTTGTTAGAATTCATTCTCTCACTCTATTACTTTTCAGGACTCCAACATCTCTTCCCAGCACCCTGCCACTGCTAACCAGGTCCCTGTCATCTGGGCCCAGAGTAACACGTTCAACCAGGTCCCTGAAGTCTACACCCAGGGCCCAGTCACCTCCACCCAGGGCAGCACATCTGCTGAGGAACACAGGCAGAAGGTCATGGATGCTGCTGAGGCTCTCCTGATTCTGCATAACTCCCAGGAGGCACTGCAAGAGACTAGCACCACCCCAGGTACATACCTGGATCCTTGGATGAGGAAAAAGGGGCAAGGGGGTGATGGAGATTGTGGGCAAACAGGAGGGCTTGTGCTGCCAGAGGAGTGACTGCTGTTGGTGGTTTTCTCTTCTCTGAGGCCAGAGCCTCCAGCTCTTCTGTGTGGTTGAGAAGCAGCAACCAGGGACTGCTCAGTCTATCTTCAGTTTTCAAGGTTTTTACTCAACAGCAGTGGGCCATTAAGTACCCTGAAGTCAGGAGACTGTGAGGCCCTCCAGTTGGCAAAGTATTGTGGGAGGGTGGGCAGCATATGAAGTGGAAGGAAAATGGAGAGATCCAGGTAAAATGACTCCCAGCCCATAGGTGTGCAGCAGCCCTCAGCATAGTGAGAAGGCCTCAGAGGAGAAGCACAGGGCAAAAGGGTCTGGGATGGAGAGAGATCTCCATGCCAGCTCAAGGCACTCTCTATGTGAACATGGAATGGTGAAAACTTCCCAGGCTGAATTTTACAAGCAGATCTCAGGTCTCCATCAAGGAAGGACTTTGTGAGTTGATGGGGAGAATCTCATAGCTAGGGAGGCTGGAAAGAAGGCTGCTCGGTAAAAACAGCCAAGGAGTAGCACTGTGTGAGTGACAAGCCACTCTGGTTGGATATCCTGGTTCAAAGGATGCTGAGTGGAGCCAGGAAACTTGCTTCTCTCAGGGGTCTATCTGGGTGGGGAATGTATGCTATGCCAGAACGTGGTGTGTCTGCCATTGTGAAACAATAACAGACTCCAGGCAAAGAGTCCTTTATCATACTCAGGGACCCTGGGCTTGAAAAAATGATACTTATGGCTGGGACTGTTGGAGAAGCCAGTATTAGAGAGAAGGAATTCAGGTAGGTCAGGTGTGGTCCTTGGTCACAATGAAGATCTTAGTTGGCTTGGAACACAATGTTACCCCTGCAGAGCCATGTAAGGACATATCTGTGATCTGACATGGCCTTTGCATTACTGTCTGCAGGTCCTGATGGAGAGTGAAGACTGAGGCTATTCTGCCTGTCCTTGTCACCTCAGGCCACAAGCTCAGCTTCACTGACTGACAACTGGTCATCAGGTTCCCATCCCAGTCTGTCACTAAGAGAGCCAAAAATGTGGCCTCATGGAGGACTGCCTGCTTTGTTTCTGTTTCTTAACTTGTAATGTAGTTCCTGGCCAAAATCAGATTCTCCTCCTTCATGCTTTTGCATTGTAGGGTCTTCAACACCTTAGCACGAGGTAGGAAAATGTTCTAACTGTGGCTGTATGCTCTAGACCTTGCATTAATTTTTTTTCCTTTGGAAGACTTGGATCTTTCTGGGTGTCATTAATGCTGCACAACATAGCATATTTTGAACTGTCTGTTCAGAAGAATCTGAGCTTATTCCTAAGGCAGCATTTCTTTTCTTCTCTATTTTTTCATTTTCTTTTGTCTCATCATGGTTTGCATACGTGGCTATTCTTGTGTGTAGCCATGCCTTTAGATACATCAGGATGCTCACCCGTGCCTCGGATACTGTACATGAGAGCCTGAATAAAGTATCCCTGTGGGAAAGCACTGAGAAGTATTGGCTGCTTCTTTGAAAATGTAGGCCAGATATTGGGGAGAGAGCTTTTCTTTCTCTGGCCCTAAGCTGTCTAATAATATATTCAGTGTGTTAGTTATTAAGGCACAAAGAGTGGCAGACTTTGGGTAGAAGGCTTTGTTGGACGTGCATGGCCCCCTTCCTTGCTTACTGACTCGATCCTGTGAGACCTCCAAAAAAGGGATTTTCCTTGTGCCATGCTATTTCTGTGTTGACTACATGCGTAAGCAGAGTCAGTCGAGACTTGGGCAGAAAGCATATCATTCCTGCCTGGGTGTCTAGTAACACATCCTCAGAGCTGTTAGTACTGTGTCTGAGGGTGTGTTGCAAAACTTTCAACCACACCTTGCTTTTGCTCTTAGGATGTAGCCTTCTGCAACTCTAATCATATGGTGGCAAGAATCACATTCCACTAATGCACAGCTATGTATGTCACTGGGTTTTCAATGTGCACACTGATTATCATTCTAGACTTCCCTGCTATACATCACCAAACGCAAACCTTTTTCAACTTTAGAGTGACAACAGCAAACCTTTTGACCAGACACAACTTAAAAGTTGTTTGGCACTGTGTTTTTGTAACCATTTGTTTACACCCAACACAGCCCTGTGTATTTTAACCTCAATTTTAGAAGGAACCGTGTGTCTCATGAACAAGTACAGTCCTATCAAAGAAATCAATCCTTCTACAAAGTTCATGGAAACTGCTAGCCATTACACATGCATATCTTCCAATACAATTTTATGTCTAAGTTGGCTTAAAGGAGGAGGGTATGGAAAAGAAGCTTGCTTCCCCCCGACACCCAGAACCTGCTTCATCCTTTTTGAAATGACTAAGGAAAGGACAGCAACAATAACAAAACAACAAACAAAGAAGCAAAAAGCCACAGAAACCCAAGAAACAAAAATTGTTAAGTCATGATACGGTAATGCGCGTCAGAAATGACTGCAAGAGCTGTTTGACCACAAGCAGAAAGGACTAGGTTTACAGGATGGTGTATTAACCAGTAAAATCGCCAGTCTTTGCAGGAATAGGGAGGGAAATTATCTCTGGCAACAGCATTTTAACCTTATAAGAAGGCAGATGTTTCGGGATTCTGCATCTCGAATAGCTTCCTGCACATGTGTCCTGGCTTCTTGAGAAAAATTAATTAATGTAGGGAGCCTTTTACTCAAAACATCTTGCTTAAAGAAAGATGACTCTCATCCAGGTGAGAGGTGAGAACGTGTATGGCCTCCTCTGAAGCTAAGAAAGAGGAGAAACCTAAAATACAGAAACCCCAAGGAGCCAGGCCTGACCAGGAAAGTATCCAGAGGACAGGTGGGAAACCTGTCCAGCAGGATTCACATAATCAGAGGAAGACCAGACCCTGAGGTGACTCAAAGCCTTCCTGAACCTAAGGTTTTCAGAGAAAAAAACCAAACAAACCCAGAAACCAAACCAAACCAAACTAACCAAAAAGCAAACCCCCAAATCTAGCCAAAGAGGAAGTCAGCAACAGTACTCACCACGAAAAGCCCATCACAAGGTACTGTTCACTAGTCAACAGCATCCAACCCATGGCATACCTCATTATTCTCATCGTTTACAGAAACCAAGGAATCCCGTCTTAAGTTGTGGTCTCATGACCTACCACAACATGTTGTAGTAATACCTTGTTTGAGGAACTGTGCTGGACAGGTGTGGTCCAAATAAGCTTGTGGCATCAAAAGTCAGAGGTACCAATGCAAAATACTTGGGGCGTGGCTGCTGTGGGCAGTGTGGTGATAGGAGTACCAGCCATTGAGATGCCTCTCTAAGATGACCTGCCCTGGCCCTGCTAAGACTGCCCCAGTTTACCTTGGGAGGAGACAGTGTCTTGCCCCCCACCCCATCAGATGGTTTTGCACTAAACCTTCAGTCCTCTACTGATTCTCTGAAGAAATGCAGACCAGTGCTGCCCACAGTATAGGAAGCAAGGTCACCTAGAGGCTCCAGGCCTGATGTTCTTTCCCGGGCTATTGCCTCCCTCTTGTGGCCTGCCTCTTGTTTGGGACATGGGGGTGGCTTCCAGTCTTGGTTGTTTGTTTGTTTCTTCTTTCTTTGTTTCTGAAGCTCTGGGCTTCTTGTATTATTACTCGGTGATAGGAGAAAGAAATAGGCAAACTTATCACGAGTGGGTTGCTGGGAAGTGAGCCTTTGTGTCTTCTATCTGTGTCCCTTTGTGTTTGCATTCTTAAGTGTGCCAAAAGTGGCTCAGCCCCCAAGTAGAGGTCACCGCCCAAGCTCTGTCTTACAGACTCCTGGACTTAAGCCCAAATAAATGTCTTTAATTCACAAATCACCCAGTTTCAGGTATCAGAATCACACAAGGATAGAAATGGACGGGTGAAATAGTTGCCGTAACAGTATTTGAATAAACAGTGGTGGGTTTGGATGCCAGCGATGGTTAGAGGCCTACATAATTTTCATTTGAACCTGAGAGACATTATTAAAATATCTTTGGACTATGAGACACATTTGCTCCTGACAGCACCCACATTGTACTTCAAAGAAGATAGTGAGCATCAAAAGCCTCCATATGAAGTTGCTTCAACTGTGGCAAGCTAACCACCTAAATTCATCTGTAGACAAAATGGTGTTCATAAAAGACAAACAGAGACAGTGAGTTTGACTGCCAAGCTGTGCCAAGACAGTGTAGGCAAATCGTTCATAATCCTGCTTCACTTAAGGTCTGTCAGAAGTTCTGGGCTAAGAAGTTGTTTTTAGAATGGTAGTACAAGTTACTATAGAAAATGATTTAGATACAGAACTCTAAACTCGCCAAGATGGGATTAATGTAAGAATACATTAAGTTGCCAAATATAAATGGACTGGACATTATAAATGTAAATCTTCTGCAAAATTTTCATAACTATCTCCATTGCTTTTTATTGTATTCAGTTAATATTTGAGAAAAAAGTCCTTCATTGGGCTCAAAAAATGAATTGTAGAGAGAATATCTTAGTCTTATGGATAGGGCACCCATCAATAATAAATCTGATAGTCTATAGCTAAGGCAGAATATAGAAGACAGAACATCCAGAAGGCAGACAGAATTCTGGGATAGAGCCATTCAGGAGATCCACCCAGGGAAATGTGAGAAGACAGATGCATGGTACCTGAGCATGGGTAACCGGACACATGACAGAATGTAGATCAAAATAAATGGATTACTTTAAGTTATGATTCTAGTCAGAGAACAGCTTAGCTATATGGGCAAGGTATTTGTAAATATATTTTGAGTATGAGTCTTATTTTTGGGAACATAGGACTGGGAGAAAGAATCAGATGTAATTTCAACATCTAAGAAGTTTTATAATTGTTGCTGTATACCATGTGGTCATGTTAAGATGGGGAAGTCACATGGCAGGTTGCAAGCCATGTAGCTCACTTTACATATATACATATATATATATATACATATATATGAATATATTAATACATATATATTTTTACATATATATTTATACACATATTTACACACATATATACATATATATTCATATTCCTCCACTGGCTTAACCTTTTATACACACACACACACACACACACACACACACACACACACACACAATGAGAGTTGCACCAAATTATATGCAACTATACCTATATGGAGTGCATCCCAACTTACACACAGAGTTGAATTTGTTTACATATATACATATATATGTCCTTAACAAGAACTGAAAAAAGACAAATATCGTTGCAGATTATACAGGTTTTAACCCATATCTGACAAGGAACTTATAAATTCTTAGATAAGAGTTAACAGCATACTTTTATGATATTATTTTTTCATTTCAGAGCAGAATGTAAAGAAATTGAGGATAAAAGCTTTTAAGAATGGGGGAGTATACCCTTAAGTGTAGAGCAGATTATGTTTGCATAATCAGAAATCTGGGAATCATTTGTGTGTGGCAGGGAGAATCTGCAAGTCAGATGTGTCAATTTGTAATGAAGGGAGAGATAGCATTGTTTTTTATTAGATATTTTCTTTATTTACATTTCAAATGCTATCTTCTTTCCTGGTTTCCCCTCCAAAAGCTCCCTCCCTGTATCCTGTCCCTCCTCCCCCTGATTACCAACCCCCATACTCCAGCTTCCTGGACCTGGCATTCCCCCACACTTGGGGCAGAAAGCCTTTACAGGACCAGGGGCCTCTCCTCCCATTGATGTCTGACTAGGCCATCATCTGGTACATATGTATATGGAGCCATGAGTCCCACCACGTGTACTCTATAGTTGGTGGGATAGTCCCTGGGAGCTCTGGGGGTACTGGTTAGTTCATATTGTTGTTCCTCCTACGGGGCTACAAACCCCTTCTGCTCCTTGGGTCCTTTCTCTAGCTCCTTCATTGGACCCTGTGCTCTGTCCTATGGATGGCTGTGAGCACCCACTTCTGTATTTGTCAGGCACTGGCAGAGCTAAGAGAGCATTCTTAGTGCAGGGCTGCTGCAGGAGGAGGTGGGGCCTACAGCCCATGTAGGGAGGCTAAGAGCCAGAGCCATGTGGAGGAATTGGACTTCAGGTAGAGTATGGAATCAAATTCCCGAACACATGATCTGTGCATACCTCAGGAGTGATTTTGGTTTGCAGCAGCTGTTGGAGGGATGTGTGTGGTTCCACCTGGCCCTGACATGTTGTAAGTTACAGACGAGAGTTTAAGTGGTGTGGGAACGGAGACAAGACACAAGGAATAAAGAATGGAGAATTTTTCCATGTTGGGTGGTATACTGTGGCCTGGTTTGATCAATTAAGAAGCTAGGTGTAGCTGGACTCAGTTAAGATGGAAAAGGTATAAATAAGTCCCAAGCATGTTACCCTGCATTCCAGGAAACCCAGGGAGACCTAATTGAGAAGGCAAAAATGGGGGTGAGGGGTACCTGACAGCCCCATGCCAAGGTGTGGTCCTAAATAATTACACCATGCAATAGATCTGGTATAAAAGAGGTTTGATGGGCGAAGGTAAGAAGGGTAAGGACCTGGAGAAGGGTTAGAAGCAGATAAGTGAACATGTAGACAAGCAGAGAGACAGATGGGAGCAGAGCCATGTAGCACACACATGAAGCACCAGCTTGTGTCAGTCAGATGATGATGGAAAGCATTTTGAAGTCCCATGGGAGATTTCTAGTAGAATCACCTGTAAGTTAACAATGGCCATTGGCCTTGGCTGCCTCCCCAAAGTTAAAAGGTTGACCCTATTACACAATATACTTTGGGCAGACCACTTGGAGGAATTGAGGTAGAATTGACATGAAAGTCTCCTTCCTGAAGACTAACCCATACAGTACTGGAAAGAGCTATGCATGTTGACAAAGGAGATAAGCAATCAAATTTCTCCCAGCTGTAATGCCTATGAACCCCAACAATGACCAGAATGACAAGATCTCTAAATGGACTTAAGAACCACTCAGTAGGTGGGAATACAGGCTCTGTACTCTAAACCTAGACCACTCCTCCTAGCTGGTGAAGCCATGAACTCTAGAGGAGTACCTAGTACTGTCCCTTTCTTAAACCAGTATAGTTTCTAACTTCATTCTAAATACGGATCCTCATATCCATAAATAAGTACCTCTGACTCCTCACCAAACAATTTTCTTTTGCAGCAGATGAAGACTATTACAGAAAGCCATAACTGGTCAAAATATAAAGAACAATGCAGTGTGGGATAGCCAGCCCTAATTGATACATGTATAACACAACCCACATCTAAGGCCTAGGGAACATTGTGGAGGAGGGAGAGACTGTAAGAGTCAGGGGACTAGGGAGGGATGTCTATTGTGAGACAATGTATTCTATGAGTGACAGAACACCTCAACTGTATGGTTGGTAAACAAGACATAAAAAATGGCAACACTGGTTGACATGTGAATGTAAATGGGGGGAATATTCTCACAAGGCTTTGCCCCTAGAAGAAGAAATACAGATAATTAATGGTTGCTGAGAGAAGGAAAATTGGTTTTTCCCAGGGCCTAAACACAAACACATATGAGCAAAACTAAATGATCTCAGCAGGCTGTGTGCATAGACTTACATGAACACACACATACATATGAAACAACTGTATTTAAAGAAGATAAATTAATGAATTTGATGAGGAATGAAAGCAACACAGGAGGAGTGAAAAGGAAGAAGGCAATGTAGGGTTATGGGGTCTCACATTCGCTCTGCCACAGGGCTTGGCTGCTCCAGGGGAAGTTTACTGTGCTTACCCCACTCTGGCGCCAGCCTGGCAGGTGTTGGGCCACCGGTCAGCCCTGAGGACATCACTATGGTGATGAGGAAGCACAGTCTGAGGCCCAGGACAGCTTGAGCTGGCTCAGGTGTCCCCAGGCCTGCAAGGAGACCAGGCTATCTAGTTCTCAGGATCTCAGAAACCCAGGTGCCTCTGGGAGCAGCAGAAGAGCTGAGAGCAGAGGGCCCCTGCCCTCAGGCTGGATCTGGCCTGACACAGAGGGGGAAAAGGAGGGGGTGTCTCCTGCTTGTGATTTCTTGGCCTGGCAGTGGTTTGTTTGGGCTTGGGCTTTTCTTAGTCATGATGGTGGGTGGGAGTGCAGAGGCCTTCTCCATGAATCCCCACTGTGGATCCCGGTGAAAATAGGCAGTCTGTGGTTTTAAGACATTATTGTCATGGTGAAAAGTTGGATGAATAAAACTGAACCGTATTTCTCAGGGCAGTCCTGAGGTTAAATACCTTTTGCAGGAAGGAGTGTCTGGGAAGGAAAGCTTATGGGCTAAGTCTCCAGGCCTCATTAAAATAGAGATCTTTGTTGAGCCTATGTGACCTCATGTGGAGGGGTTTGGGGCATTCTCCTTACAGGAGTGAAGGCCATAAATCCATGGGGAAATGCAGCTACTGACAGGGACCTGGTACCTGGAAATCAGGCCTACTGTCCCTTCATGATCACTGGTGTTTTCAGCTTTAGCTTAAGTGGCAATAAGGCTACTGTAGTCTCCCCTCCCCAGCCTTTAACCTGCCTGCTCAGGTTTCACTGTTTACATAGGGGTGGAGCTTGCTGCTCAATCATTCGGCCTCGCCCACTACTGGATCCTGCTGCTTTGCTGTTCTGGAGCCATACACGTGGTCACCCTGCTACTGGACTCCAGGATTATTTGGCGGGAATTGGGCCCCTTCCCCTCTTTCATAACTGCCTGTTGGAATAGTAAAATTGAGCTTTGATCAGAATCTGCCTTGACTTGGCTCTGTTCTTTCTTCCCTCTGTGTAGTTCTTTTCTTTCAGCTCGAGCTGCCATCTCAGTCATACAGTTCCTTGTGAGCCACTTGTTGGCCCGCAACAGTTTGGTGCCAGAACAGGGATCTGAAGAATGGCAGAAGGACGCGAGAGAATGCTGTCCGTGTGGAGGTCCACGGGAAAAGCAAAGGGTCTTCATATCAGGCACTGGAGCAACGAACAGGTACATATGCTAGCGCTAGCTTAAAATTTCATTTTTGTAAAGTGTTGCTGAGAGTGTGGTAGGATACGAACTAAGCTTGAATCGGTGCTAACCCAATGCTGGTTCTGCTTTGGTCAGCAGCATATTAATCGGAACTAGAAACTGGAATCAGGAGGTCATTCACAGATTTTAGGAGCTGTTTCAGGCGGGAGAAGGTAGGGTTTAAAATTATGGATCAGGCGGTTGTCCGTAGTTTTCAGGAGCTGTTTCAGGCCAGAGGAGTAAGGCTTGAAGTACAACTGGTAAGAAATTTTTTAGGTAGGATAGATAGCTGTTGCCCATGGTTCAAGGAAGAAGAAACAGTAGATTGCGGAACCTGGGAGAAAGTTGGTGAGGCCTTAAAAATCACTCAGGCAGACAATTTTACCTTAGGCCTCTGGGCACTTGTAAATGATGCTATAAAAAAATGCCACTTCTCCAGGGTTAAATTGTACCCAGGCAGAGCTTGTAGAATCTCAGGAGGAGTGCCTATCAGAGAGGGCTTCCTCAGAAAAGGGTCCTCTTACCTCAAAAATTGATAAATGTGGAAACTCTGACAATGAACTGATTTCTAACAAAAATCACTCAGATAGAGGAGCTGCCCATTATATTGATGAGAATTGCTTTTCTTTCGAGTCTCCTGCTCCACCTATGCTCCCCAACTTGGGAGGTGCTACTCATAGGGACACGTGACTAAGCAAATTAGAGTTTGAAATCAAGCTTCAGAGGTTGACTAATGAGCTTCGGGAGCTAAAAGAGATGTGGAGAAGAGTAACTCTTCTGAAGTTCACCAGGTGCCACTAGAAAAAGCTGTGAGTCAGGCTTGTGGGCGAGGACAGAATAGGTCTGATACGCTAGCCTTTCCTGTGGTCGAGGCAGTTGATCAGCAAGATACTAGGGCTAGACATTACCAGACTTTGGATTTCAAGTTGATGAAAGAGTTAAAAACGGCTGTTGTGCAATATGGCCCTTCAGCCCCATTCACTCAAGCTTTATTGGATACAGTCATGGAGTCACACTTAACTCCCTTAGATTGGAAGACTCTTTGTAAGGCTACTCTGTCAGGAGATTTTTTGCTTTGGGATTCTGAATGGCGAGACACCAGTAATAAAACTGCCGCTTTAATTTCAGGCTGGTAATTTAGACTGGGATAGCAACATGCTTTTAGGAGAGGGTCCATATGAGGGACAGACAAATCAGATTGATTTTCCCGTTGCAGTGTACACGCAGATTGCTACAGCTGCAGGCCATGCTTGGGGACGGTTGCCAGTCAAAGGAGATATTGGTGGAAGTTTAGATAGCATTCGGCAGAGTTCTGATGAACCATATCAGAACTTTGTGGACAGGCTATTGATTTCAGCTAGTAGAATCCTTGGAAGTTCGGACACGGGAAGTCCTTTTGTTATGCAATTGGCTTATGAGAATGCTAACGCAATGTGCCGAGCTGCGATTCAACCGCATAAGGGATAGACAGATTTGGTGGGATATGTCCCTCTTTGCGCAGACATCGGGCCATACTGCGCAATTTCACAGGGGACCCACTTACAAGCAATGTTCTCGCAGAAACGAGGGAATAATGCATGTTTTAAATGTGGAAGTTTGGATCATTTTAAAAGTAATTGTCCTAAGAACAAAGGTGCTGAGGTTAGACAAGCAGGCTGTGTCCCAGGAATTTGTCCCCGATGTGGGAAGTGGCGCCACTGGGCAAGAGAATGCAAGTCTAAACCAGGCGTTTTGAGCCACCCGGTGCCGGGAAACGAGGGAAGGGGTCAGCCCCAGACCACAACTTACTCAAAGAAAACAGCTTATGGGGCTAAATAAATCTGCTGCCCAGCCAACAAGATCAGTTTTTGAGCTTGTCAGGTCAAACCCAGGAAATGTAAGACTGGACTTCTATTCCACCATCCACGCAGTATTAGCCCCAGAAATGGGAGTCCAAACTCTGCCTACTGGAGTCTTTGGACCGCTACCTGTAGAAACCTGTGGCTTATCCTGACCAAGTAGGTTTCATCCCAGGGATGCAGGGATGGTTCAATATACGGAAATCCATCAAGGTAATCCAGTATATAAACAAACTCAAAGACAAAAACCACATGATTATCTCGTTAGATGCAGAGAAAGCATTTGACAAAATCCAACATCCATTCATGATAAAAGTCTTGGAAAGATCAGGAATTCAAGGCCCATACCTAAACATGATAAAAGCAATCTACAGCAAACCAGTAGCCAACATCAAAGTAAATGGTGAGAAGCTGGGAGCAATCCCACTAAAATCAGGGACTAGACAAGGCTGTCCACTCTCTCCCTACCTATTCAACATTGTACTTGAAGTCCTAGCCAGAGCAATTAGACAGCAAAAGGAGATCAAGGGGATACAAATTGGAAAGGAAGAAGTCAAAATATCACTTTTTGCAGATGATATGATAGTATATATAAGTGACCCTAAAAATTCCACCAGAGAACTCCTAAGCCTGATAAACAGCTTCAGTGAAGTAGCTGGATATAAAATTAACTCAAACAAGTCAATGGCCTTTCTCTACACAAAGAATAAACAGGCTGAGAAAGAAGTTAAGGAAACAACACCCTTCTCAATAGTCACAAATAATATAAAATACCTTGGCGTGACTCTAACTAAGGCAGTGAAAGATTTGTATGATAAGAACTTCAAGTCTCTGAAGAAGGAAATTAAAGAAGATCTCGGAAGATGGAAAGATCTCCCATGCTCATGGATTGGCAGGATCAATATAGTAAAAATGGCTATCTTGCCAAAAGCAATCTAAAGATTCAATGCAATCCCCATCAAAATTCCAACTCAATTCTTCAACGAATTAGAAAGGGCAATCTGCAAATTCATCTGGAATAACAAAAAACCTAGGATAGCAAAAACTCTTCTCAAGGATAAAAGAACCTCTGGTGGAATCACCATGCCTGACCTAAAGCTGTACTACAGAGCAATTGTGATAAAAACTGCATGGTACTGGTATAGTGACAGACAAGTAGACCAATGGAATAGAATTGAAGACCCAGAAATGAACCCTCACACCTATGGTCACTTGATCTTTGACAAGGGAGCTAAAACCATCCAGTGGAAGAAAGACAGCATTTTCAACAAATGGTGCTGGCACAACTGGTTGTTATCATGTAGAAGAATGCGAATCGATCCATTCCTATTTCCTTGTACTAAGGTCAAATCTAAGTGGATCAAGGAACTTCACATAAAACCGGAGACACTGAAACTTATAGAGGAGAAAGTAGGGAAAAGCCTCTAAGATTTGGGTACAGGGGAAAAATTCCTGAATAGAACAGCAATGGCTTGTGCTGTAAGATCGAGAATCGATAAATGGGACCTCATAAAATTGCAAAGCTTCTGCAAAGCAAAAGACACCGTCAATAAGACAAAAAGACCACCAACAGATTGGGAAAAGATCTTTACATATCCCAAATCGGATAGGGGACTAATATCCAATATATATATAAAGAACTCAAGAAGGTGGGCTCCAGAAAAATCCAATAACCCCATTAAAAAATGGGGCTCTGAGCTGAACAAAGAATTCTCACCTGAGGAATACCGAATGGCAGAGAAGCACCTGAAAAAATGTTCAACATCCTTAATCATCAGGGAAATGCAAATCAAAACAACCCTGAGATTCCACCTCACACCAGTCAGAATGGCTAAGATCAAAAATTCAGGTGACAGCAGATGCTGGCGAGGATGTGGAGAAAGAGGAACACTCCTCCATTGTTGGTGGGATTGCAAGCTTGTACAACCACTCTGGAAATCAGTCTGGCGGTTCCTCAGAAAATTGGACATAGTACTACTGGAGGATCCCGCAATACCTCTCCTGGGCATATATCCAGAAGATGTCCCAACCGGTAAGAAGGACACATGCTCCACTATGTTCATAGCAGCCTTATTTATAATAGCCAGAAGCTGGAAAGAATCCAGATGCCCCCCAACAGAGGAATGGATACAGAAAATGTGGTACATTTACACAATGGAATACTACTCAGCTATTAAAAAAATGAATTTATGAAATTCCTAGGCAAATGGATGGACCTGGAGGGTATCATCCTGAGTGAGGTAACCCAATCACAAAGGAACTCGCACAATATGTACTCACTGATAAGTGGATATTGGCCCAGAAACTTTGGATACACAAGATATAAGATATAATTTGTTAAACTCATGAAACTCAAGAAGAATGAAGACCAAAGTGTGGACACTTTGCTCCTTCCTAGAAATGGGAACAAAACACCCATGGAAGGAGTTACAGAGACAAAATTTGGAGCTGTGACGAAAGGATGGGCCATCTAGTGATTGCCATATGCAGGGATCCATCCCATAATCAGCTTCCAAACGCTGACACCATTGCATACACTAGCAAGATATTGCTGAAAGGACCCAGATATAGCTGTGTCTTGTGAGACTATGCCGGGGCCTAGCAAACACAGAAGTGGATGTTCACAGTCAGCTAGTGGATGGGTCACACGGCCCCCAATGGAAGAGCTAGAGAAAGTACCCAAGGAGCTAAGGGGAACTGGAACCCTATAGGTGGAACAACAGTATGAACTAACCAGTACCCCGGAGCTCTTGTCTCTAGCTGCATATGTATCAAAAGATGGCCTAATCAGCCATCACTGGAAAGAGAGGCCCTTTGGACTTACAAACTTTATATGCCCCAGTACAGGGGAACGCCAGGGCCAAAAAGGGGGAGTGGGAGGGTAGGTGATCGGGGGGAGGGGTGAGTATGGGGGACTTTTGGGATAGCATTGGAAATGTAAATGAGGAAAATACCTAATAAAAAAATAAATTAAAAAAAAAAAGAAACCTGTGGCTTTCTTTTAGGACGAAGCAGTTCTATTGTAAAAGGCCTACAAATTTATCCAGGTGTTATAAATGATTATGAGGGAGAAATTAAAATCATAGCTGCTTCCCCTCATGGTGTTATAACTGTACCCACTAATCAGAGAATTGCTCAACTTACTTTGATCCCTTTATGTCAGTCACTGTATAAATTCTTTAAAAATGAGAGAGGACAAAATACTTTGACTCCTCTGGCATAAATTGGGTGCAATCTATTAGTCTACTAATCAGAGACCTAACCTTAATTTGACGTTTGATGGAAAAAGCTTTGAAGGATTAATAGATACTGGGGCCGATGTAATGATGGGAGTTATTATGTGCAGTTCTAAGGAGATGGTGACTAAGCAGACATTCAGGCAGGGACCCCTGCATGGTCATGGACTAATAAAGAAGGGACAGGGAATTAAGAATTTTGAGGATCCTAAGCCTCACTCTAACACAAGAGGTTTAAAGTATTTTCAGTAGTGGCCACTATCTTACCTGCATCCCACGCCGAAAAAATCCAATGGCTTAATGATATTCCGGTGTGAGTAGATCAGTGGTCTTTACCTAAAGAGAAAATAGAGGCCTCTTCTTTGCTAGTGCAGGAGCAGTTAGAAGCAGGACATTTGGTGGAGTCTCATTCTCCTTGGAATACACCAATTTTCATTATCAGGAAGAAATCGGGTAAATGGAGACTGTTACAAGATTTAAGAAAAGTTAATGAAACCATGGTACTTATGGAAACTTTACAACTGGGGCTTCCCTCCCCAGTAGCCATTCCTAAGGGATACTATAAGATTGTTATATATTTGAAAGATTGTTTCTTTACCATTCCTTTGCATCCAAAGGATTGTGAAAGATTTGCTTTTAGTGTTCCTTCTATAAATTCCAAGGAACCCATGAAAAGATATCAATGGACAGTTCTCCCTCAGGTGATGGGTAATAGTCCCACGTTATGCCAAAAGTTTGTGGCACAAGCCATTCAGCCTGTTAGGCAACAATGGCCAAATATTTACATCATTCATTTCACAGATGATGTCTTGATGGCGGGAAAGGACCCCCAGGGTTTGCTTTTGTGTTACAAGGGCTTACAAAAAGTCTTAGCTGATAAGGGATTGCAAATTGCTTCTGAAAAGATACAAACTCAGGATCCTTACAATTATTTGCGTTTTAGACTCACTGATCAAGCTGTTTTTCCCCAGAAGATTGTTATTCATAGAGATAACTTAAGGACCTTAAATGGTTTTCAAAAATTGTTAAGTGATATTAATTGGCTTCGCCCCTATTTAAAGCTTACTACAGGGGAGTTGAAACCTTTATTTGATATTCTTAAAGGGAGTTCTCATCCCACTTCCCCTAGATTCCTAACCTCAGAAGGATTGCTGGCCTTACAGCTAGTGGAAAAAGCTATTGAAGAGCAATTTGTCACTTATATAGATTACTTCTTGTGCTGCATCTGTTAATCTTTAATACGACTCATGTGCCTACAGGACTACTATGGCAAAAATTTCCTATAGTGTGGGTACATTCGAGGATTTCTCCTAAACGTAATATCTTGCCATATCATGAAGCAGTGGCACAGATGATTATCACCGGAAGAAGGCAGGCATTAACTTATTTCGGCAAAGAGCCAGATATCATTGTTCAGCCTTACAGCATAAGTGAGGACACTTGGCTGAAACAGCATAGTACAGATTGGTTGCTTGAACAAATAGGGTTTAACGGAACTATAGATAGCCACTACTCCCAAGATAGGTTGATAAAAATTTTAAATGTACATGATGTGATATTTCCTAAAATGACTTCCTTACAGCCTTTATATAATGCTCTATTGATTTTTACTGGTGGCTCCTCTAAAGGGCGAACTGGATATCTTATTAATAATCAACAAGTTATCATAGAGACTCCTGGCCTTTTGGCTCAGTCAGCCGAATTAACAGCAGTACTAAAGGTCTTTCAGTCTGTACATGAGGCTTTTAATATCTTTAGTGACAGTTCATATGTTGCATAATCAGTACCCTTATTGGAGACCCGTGGTACGTTTAACATCAATACACCGTCAGGATCTTTATTTTCAGAATTGCAAAACATCATTCTCGTCCGGAAAAATCCGTTTTATATTGGCCACATACGATCTCACTCTGGTCTTCCTGGACCTTTAGCTGAAGGCAATGATTGCATTGACAGAGCTCTAATAGGAGAAGCCTTAATTTCAGATCCTGTTGCTTTGGCCAAACGTGATCATAAAAGGTTTCATCTCTCTAGCCATACCCTAAGGCTCCAACATAAGATCACTAAGGAGCAAGCGAGAATGATTGTAAAACAATATCCTAAATGTATTACATTATCTCCAGTGCCACATTTAGGAGTCAATCCTAGAGGCCTTATGCCTAATCATATTTGGCAAATGGATATAACCCATTAAGCAGAATTTGGAAAACTAAAATATATACATGTTTGTATCGATACTTGTTCAGGATTTCTTTTTGCCTCTCTGCATACAGGAGAGGCTTCTAAAAACGTAATTGATCATTGCCTTTAATGCCATGGGATTGCCTAAACTTATTAAGACAGATAACGGGCCATCCTATTCTAGTAAAAATTTTATTTCATTCTGTAAGGAATTCGGTATTAAACATAAACCTGGAATTCCTTATAACCCCATGGGACAAGGAATAATTGAACGTGCTCATTGAACCTTAAAGAATTGGCTTTTTAAGACAAAATAGGGGCAGTTATATCCCCCAAGGTCACCAAAGGCACATCTTGCCTTTACTTTATTTGTTCTAATTTTTTTGCAAACTGATATTAAAGGTCAGTCTGCAGCGGATCACCACTGGCATCCAGTTACTTCTAATTCTTATGCATTGGTAAAATGGAAGGACCCATTAACTAACGAATGGAAGGGTCCAGATCCGGTTCTAATCCGGGGAAGGGGCTCAGTTTGTGTTTTTTCACGAGAAGAAGATGGAGCGCAGTGGTTGCCTGAGAGATTAATTCGTCAGTTGAACACAGATCCTGAATCTTCTTGTAAGTATCACTCTGAGGACTAAAATTCCTCTTTTGCTTAGAATTCAGTTGGGAACTCAGGCTCCCAGAAAAGCTGTTTTCTTGCTACTCTGAGCTTTAGCTTTACAATTTGCAACTGAATAAAGTACCTGGACTTCCCCAAAAGAAGATTTGCATTGCTACCTTCTCATTGTCTAGATCTCAATTTCTCAATCAACATCCTCCAGCTGGACTGCAGTGGGCGCGCATCCCCAACCCCGAGAGTGTACAGGTGGTGACTGCTATTTTCATTTGAAGGACATTCCAGCATGTCTTGTGGCCTTGGGTCTGATTTGAGATTTAGGTTTACTACTAGGGCTAGAAAGGCAGATATTTCTAATACTAGAAGAGATTGGTTTTTATTCTGATAGACAGGCTTAGTCTTAGCTGGCCTCTGGTTTTCCACCCTTGCTGTTATTGCAAGGTCCCCTTAGTTCCTCAGGCTGTGGGAATAACAGAAATGAGGAGGATGACTTCCAGCTCCTATTTTAGCCACAAATCATGGTGTTACTAATGACATAATTCTTGTCTAAGCCTTGCTAAAATCTGAGGTTGACAATTCTCCTTTAGGAGCTGCACAGTACTCAGAACTGTGCATACTGATTCATGATCATAGGAATACAGTATGGGTACCGCTTGGGTGCAGAGATTTACTGCAGGGGAAGGTCCAGCTTAACCATTTCTGGGTTCTCTGTGAGATACACCCGGTTTGGATGGAGGTTGATATCTATTTCCAGTTACAACCAAAAATATCTTTCTAAGGCTCTGCCTCCCCTCCCCAAAAGATACCAAGAGCCACAAGTGTGGGTTGTGACAGCACCCACGGGAGGAATCAGGTCAATTTCCCCCCAAGCCAAGGTTAAAAGCCCACTCATCTACAGATGAGAAAATCATTTGATCACCTCAGTTAAGTGTGGCCTTATTAAACTTAATTAATAGAGGTGGGGAGAGAGGTTGGAGACCGTACTGTTGGAAAGGCAAGCCCTTCACAGCTTCCCACCCTAAAAAAGCCAATTTGCCTTGTACTATGGAGCCGGTTGTAACCCCCTCCTCCCTGTTCCCCACCTGTCATCCAAGAATGTGGAGGAATATCCACATACTCTCCTTCAGTGTTATTCATAATAAAGTGCCTTTCAATTTGTACAGTCAACCTTCACCAGGGTTCCAACAGCCTGTAGCTGACTACTTTAAAATTCAACTAGGAAGTTACCTATTCAGTACTAATTAGCATTATAAAGTCAGAGCCTACAGCTCAGGGCTAATCTGTTAGTTGTTTACTAGGACAAAAAGGACAGTCTTATCAGCTACGGTTTACCATAAGAAAAGTTAGGAAATCCCACGGATATGGGTTTTTTCTTTAGCCCTAAGAATTCAGGCAGAACTATTGAGCATAAATAAATTTTATGCCTCAGGCCAGCCTTTTCTTTTTTTTTTTTTTTTTATTAACAACAGGGAGGAGATGTAGCGCCCCCTCCCCAGCCTGAAACCTGCCTGCTCAGGCTTCACTGTTTACATGGGGTGGTGGTGGAGCTTGCTGCTCAATCGTTCTGCCACGCCCACTGCTGGAGCCTGCCACTTTGCTATTCTGGAGCCCGCCACTTTGCTGTTCCGGAGCCATACACGTGGTCACCCTGTTACCGGACCCCAGGATTATTTGGTGGGAATCATACCCCTTCCCCTCCTTCATAACTGCATGTTGGAATAGTAAAATTGAGCTTTGATCGGAATCTGCCTTGACTTGGCTCCGTTCTTTCTTCTCTCCGCCTAGTTCTTTTCTTTCAGCTCGAGCTGCCATCTCAGTCTTACTGTTCCTTGCAAGCCGCTGGTCGACCTGCAACAGGCTACCTTTCACGGTCCCCCAAGTCAACAGTGTTAACACAGTACTCACATGAAATTGTCACAAAATAAAATATTAAGAAGTGTTTTTCACTAGCACTTTACCTCTTTTCTATATATGCACTGTTGGACACTACACAAACACACACACACACACACACACACACACACACACACACACTCATAGTTACAGAGTTCCATAAAAAGATTTGACTTTTCTTCATTCAATTTCACCATTTAGATCTCTTAATAAATATGTTTATTTTACAAAGGATGTTGACTTCTTTGGGAAAATGAAAAGAGAAAGGTCATGAATTTGAAAAGGACCAAGGAGGGGAAGGAAAGTAAGGAGAGAAATAAGGTGATGATATTATAATCTATGGTGGTTTGAGTGAAAATGAACCGTATAGGTATATATTTTTAAGTGTCTGGTTTTCAGTTGGTGGACTGAGGAAGAATTAAGGCCTTTTTAGAGAAGGTGTGTTACTGAGCCATGGAGGTGGGGAACCCGCTTTGATGTTTCAATAGCCCATGCCAGACCCAGTCTCCCTTTCTCTGCTTAATATTTGTAGTTTGGATATAAGAGCTCAGCTACTGCTCTAGCACCATGCTTGCTATCTCCTGATACATTCTCCATGCTAATGTTAACACACCAACCTAACCTAAAAAATGAGAGCAACCCTCCAATTACATTCTATAGGTTGCCTTGGTCGTGGGTTTGACATGATGATAGAACAATATCTAAGACATAATATAATAACATAAAAAACATAATTTTTAACTCTGAAAAATTTATCAACTAATACCTGCTTTGTGCATGTTTAATGTGACAATAGGGCTTCCGTTATTGCCTATGTTGGTCTTAACTCTGGACTCAATCTATCATCTCTTTGCCTTCATAACTGCAAGGACTACAGATGTCAGGATTGCATCTTATTTAAACTATTTCCTAATGTCTGCAGAATCAATCTTTACATTAACAGTTTTATTAGTGAAAAATAGAAGTATATATTATTTTTATATTAGCACATAGAGTTCAAACCTTTAATTTTAGAAGAATATTTTTATTTTTTATTTTGAAAATATTTTAATGAGAATTTTATACATAAATATTTTTCTTACATCATTGTTACATGCTTTCCTGTACCACTTGAATTCCTTCTATAAGTCTTAAGTTTCATACATATTCACATATATGTATATATGTGTGCATACATATACATACTCACATATATGTATATATATGTGTAGAGAAACACACACAGATATATATGAATATATATATATACTACTAAGATAATTTTTGTTGCTCATAAATAAATGTGTTTAGAGCTTAAATCATTTACATATTATTCAATGACTTTATATTTAGTATTGTGTTTCAGCATTTAAAGATTGTTTTAATTCTTCTTAGTGTACATTGTCACATATATGCATCATATTTGGAAAGATGGGGACAGTGAGGCAAATCTAAGCTGTACCTGGTGTTTTACAGATTGGAAAGAGAGCACTGTGCACAAGCATGAGACCAGGCCCCCCAAAACCCCACGGGAGGTAAGAAGACCCTGTTGCTTATGGGAGTTGCTTTGAGAAGCTACTTCCCAGGCCCCTGTACTGTATCCTAATGACATGAGTTCCATCCCCAAATCTACCATGACTACCCATAAGACCTTGGGATTAACATCTTCTTACCTTTCAGTTTGAACTGAAAATTAAAGGTAAGCCTCACTGGTCTTCAGGGTCTTCAAGTTCTGACATCCTGGGTTCCCCTGCTCCTCCTACAACACTCCCATCTCTCCTTGAGTCATGCTTGACCTGACACCCAAATTCCTACTGTTGTCTCTACTCCTGCAGGGAAGTTCCCAAGACACTCTGATGCGCAGCAAGCCACAAGAACCTTCCGTTCTGCCTTATGCTCCAGTGACCCAGCAGCAGCAATCTGTGATTTCTTATTCAGCAAAGAACCTCGGTCCCATTGCCAGGCCCAAAAGGTGAGTTGAGTAAGGATTAAGAGCCAGACGGGTCTCATAGTACTCTATGCTGAAACTATGGTATGGTTGAAGCCACGGGAGGTGGATGAAGGAGAAAGAAGGAGGAAAAGGAAGAAGAAATGTAGAGGTGAAAGAGGCAGCACCTCAGAAGGAGAAGGGAAGGGAGGACCACTCCTGTGCTTAGGTGTCCTAATCTTGAGAGTTTGGATAAGTATTTCATTTTCCCAAGAATATGGTTTCCAGTACTCATTCTGGGAAACCAGTTACATTTACAACACTGACAACAGGACTAGAAGAAGGCCTACCACACAGTAAGCCCTCATCACGCTTGGCCTCTTATTCGATGTGACTATAGATGGACATGGGAGAAGATCCTGTTGGGATGTGAAGTCGTGATGGGAATGGGCCACAGAGACCCAGAGGAAGGGTGAAGGCCAGCAGAGAAAACTTCCTAGAGAATATACTGGCTTGTCCTTCATAACCAGTGAGGACTGGGCAAAATGGAAGCAAGAGTCAGTCCCTGAGAAGGGAGGGTACTCTTATCTCTCCAGATGCTTTGCAGACTAGAATATAGTCACCTTGCATTCTTCATCATCTTCAAAGTATCCCTGGGAGGAAGGATATGGTATGAATTAGTGTCTCAAGAAAAATATAAAAGTTTGACAAGAAAGCAGGCTAAGAGGGCGCCTAGATAAAAAAGACCAACATTTTCAAGCTATTCAGATTTCCCCAGCTTGATTTCCAAAGCTCTGGTCCTCCAAGTGTTCTGGTAGGAGCTGTCCATCAGAGGGTTTAATCCCCTGACCACTCCTGTCCTTGTTTCCAGATACTCAAGTGTGATCGTGCAAAACTGTGCAGTCCCTGAACCTCTTCTACTGCAGCCACAGGTCCTGACAAAGTGGTGGGATCCAGGTCCTCTGGAGGGAATGAGTTTAGTGGATGGCACGAACAGAAAGCTGGGGGTGGGGTGTGTGTTGATTGGAGGACCTGGTCACTTGAAGAGGCTCCTGTGCAGGTGGAAGGAGGTATGGCTTACAAGGTGTCATTCTCTAATGTCATTTCCTTTGCAGGTCCCTGATGCCACCAAGCAGGATTCTGTTTTTGCTGCCATAGAGTGGAAGAGGAAGCTGGAGTTTGCTGAGGCTCTGATGGCTCTGAGAAACTCTCCTCTGCCTCCTCCTGTTTCTGCCTCTCCAAAAAGGCGTGGCAAAATGACCAATACCTATCTTCCTGGACATGGAACACAAGGTAGGGAGACTTGAGGAGTTGGAGGGGTTGTAATTTAGTTATACCTGTGAACTTTGAAACTGAGCTATCTAGGCTCAGACACTTAACTTCCTCACTCTGACTTAAGAGATGGTATTCCAGGGGCTGCTAGGAGAATCTTCAGTTAGCACCAGTTGCTCAACAGCAAATGACCAGTGTCTGACCCCAAAACAAAAAAGAAAAAAAAACTACCACCATCGCCACAACAACAACAACAACAACACCCAAGTAGACTGAGGCCTCCAAGGTGGCCAGGTCTTACCTGAGTGCAAGATCATGTCAAATAGAAGGAATGGAAGTGGTCATGACTCCCAGCCCAGGTCAACATTCTCAGTTCACTGTCAACTGGGGAGACCTGGGAGGTCATGCATAAGAAGAATGGTCTAAAAGGGACAGAGGGCGTGGTGATGACTTCAGAGCATTTGTGTGTATAGATTTGGAGCGTGGGTGCCTTCCAGTCATAAGCTCAGAGGAGAATTCCACAGCTGGAGAGACTGGAGAGGAAGGCCGGGCCCTGATGACAAAACACCACAAAATCAAACAAAACCAAACCAAATAAAACAAAACAACAACAAAGTACAACTTCATGAAGTGTGTTACTGGGAAGCCACTTGGTGGTAGACATACTGGAATAAAGAGCAATGAATGAAAGTGGAGACTTTGCTTCTCACAGACGTCTGGAAGAATTGGGGATGTAGGCCAGACCGAAATCTAGAGGAAGAGTATGAGGAGGTGTACAACTTCCTTGACTACACTATTGCATATGCTGGCAAGATTTTGCTGACAGGACCCTTATATAGTTGTCTCTTGTGAGGCGATGCCAGTGCCTGGCAAATACACAAGTGGATGCTCACAGTCATCTATTGGATGTAACACAGTGCCCCTAATGAAGGAACTAGAGAAAGAACCCAAGTAGCTGAAGGTGTCTGCAACCCAAAGGATGAACAACAATATAAAGTTTGTGGCATAAGAAGAAGAAAGACAAGAGGGAAATACAACAAACATTGGAGGAAGGAAAGAGACTATGGCCCCTTTGACACTATTATTTTCATGAGGCCAGGTGCCTTTGTATCAGGGGTCTTCAGACCTCACATTCTGCATTCCAAGTGTCTCATAATTCATGAGTCTCTGACTGGTATATTTTAGTTCTGTTTGTATATCTGTGTAAATGTTCACAGTTAAGCTTTTTGATATGTCTCCCTTTGTCATGTACAGTCACAGTTCACAGTTTGAAACCCTCACCTCTGTACTATTTTTACTCTCATATGTTACATGGCCTCAATGATTACTCTGAACATATCCTTCATTTCAGAGCATTGTTACAGTGGGTTCATTTGAACAGGAAGTGTTAAGGTAAAAAAAAAATCAATGCTGTCACAGAGGCCAAACACAGGCTTCTAGGGGAAGGATAATTCAAGGGGGGAAATGCTCTATGCCTTCTCACTTGCTTACCTCACAGTACCAAAATGTGAATGAACACCAAAGTTGAAGAAGTTGTTTATTTTTAAATTGAGACTTCTACTGTGAGTACTATATTAATAATTGTGAGATTATGAAAAACAATTAAGGATTGATGGATTTGACTATACACTTCATTTAATATAGTGGTTATGAGAGTGAGCTTATGGAATTGGGACTATAGTTTTTGCCTGTGTAAAGGAATGACTCTCTGGGGTCCTGAAGTGTTACACTTCACTTTTGTGGTCCAGTAAGAGCCCGTCCCAGCTATCCCTGGCTTTCATCTTTTGTCCACAAAGTTTACTCAAAGTAGATCCAATTAACATTCTACTGCCCAAAAGGTAAAGGACAAACTAAAGCCTTTTGGAATGTAGTATTTTAATAACAAAAGATTTTGGAAGATATTAATCAGAAAACAGTTAAAATCATCTGTGTTCAAAGGCGCATTAGTGTACACGGCCACACAGTGCTATGTGATTAGTTACAATAGAAACAAACATCTTTATTTTAGGTTGGTTTGGAACTGCATCAGAGTAGAAGGATACATAGCACAGTAACTCATGCCCACCGCCATCCCCCCATCCCCAAACTGATTCTTGTGATACAAGACACTGCTATTTATGTGCCACAGTTTGGAAGTGATATTGATATATTTTGTAGTTTCAGTAAATCTGCTAGTAATCCCTGCCTGTTCTCCAACTGAGAAAATCAGTATCACATGATATCCAAATACAAGTGTTCAAAGTATTTTACCTGTTGAATATCAGGAGCATTAAACAGAATGAGAAGGTAGCAGCCAAATCCATGGGTTAAAACTAGATTGCATCATGTAATGCAGAGTTCACAAAAGCAGGAACAGCACCCCTGCCAGGAAATTCCTGAGACACTTGCACACCCCTGGGAGGAGAAGGAAAATGTGGTTGAAGGGGGATAGATGGGTGACTAGAGGGAGAGCCCTGGCAGAGATGCAGAGGGCACTGGAGCAAATCAGGGACTGGCTTCACTACACATCTCAAGTCATAGGATCCCAGGAGTGAAGCAACAGAATAATTGTAATGTAACCAGTGTGGATGGCCATCAACAGGTTAATGTGTAGTGAGAATATAGTAATACACAAAATCAGATTTTGTTCAGCTATAAGGAAAAATGAAATTTACCAGAAAATGGAAAGAATTGGAAAATACTATACTTTGAGGAAATCTACGTCAGATATACAGTACTTCAGGTTAATCTCATAAGTTTAATTTTTTTTAACACAGACACACACAGAGAGACACACACACACAAACACACATACGCATACATGAGTGTAGGCAGAGATAATACAATTGGAAAAGAGCCCATGAGAGGTGGAAAAAGAATATTCAAGGAGAGGATAAAGAAGGTAATAGCATATCTGTGACATGAAAGTGGAAGGGGGATTCTGAGATTGACATGTGTACAGGTGGCGAGAGGGACAAGGAGCTGTGATAGAGAAGCCGGTGTGTGCAAAGAGTCCAAGAGAGCTAGATATGCATGAAACAGACATATGGAAACCCATCTACCTGCATCAGATTATAAAAATATATCAATAATCATTTTTCTGGTAGAACTAGATTGTTGTTCTTCAAAATTATTATTCTGATGAGATGTGAACTTTCATTTTTAAAAAAGGACTCGACACATTGTGATGTGGCCTAAAAGGGCCAGAATATAGTTATCCTGCTGAGTGAACCTTTAGAACAACTGTGTTTCCAGGCAGACGTTACTATGAATATTTGCCTAAGTGTGTGTGTGTGTGTGTGCGCGCGTGTGCGCGTGTGTGCCTATGCATGTGCACAGGAGCACCTCATGCATGCCTGGTCCATGCAAAGGCTAGAAAAAGGAATGCGGGCCCCAGGAATTGGAGTCACAGATCATTGGAAACTGCAATGTGTGTGCTGAGAACTGCACTGGGCCCTCTCCATGAGCAACAAATGTTCTTAAATGCTGAAAGATCTCTCTAGTCCATGTCTTCTTCTAGTCTTCTGTCTTCTAGTTTTCTGTGTTGTTTATGGATTGTCGTCTGGACACTTCTTCCTGTGCCACTGACTGTAGTGCAAAGAGTATAGCTAAAAAGGATCGAGGAGACTGGATATTCCTTTTTTCTCAGCCTCGCTACACTTGTTTGAGATCTTGATGGCCGAGGAAGGCTATGGTAGCTGGAGCTTCTTACATTTAAGTAAGGTAAACAAACAGTGTTCGTAGACATGCCCAGGGACCTCTGCTCTGAGGTCTGCTGTGTGCTCCTGGTACTAAGCTACAAGTAATTTAAAAACAGGTTTTCTAATTTGAGTATCATGCTGAGGAGCCCATAGTGAAGCAAACTGGTTCATTATGGT
This sequence comes from Mus musculus, assembly GCF_000001635.26. Classification (NCBI taxonomy): domain Eukaryota; kingdom Metazoa; phylum Chordata; class Mammalia; order Rodentia; family Muridae; genus Mus; species Mus musculus. Next base: position 102,783,319 of record NC_000086.7, read on the forward strand.
AGGTAGGAAGGGAGAGGGTGCAAAGTCAAGGCACCTGCTGAGGACATCCTTTCATAGCCTACTTCCCTCAAGTCGTCCTTAACCCTTTCTACTACGTTCCTATAGACCATTGAAGTATTGCCTTGGTTTCTTTTTCCTGTTGCTGTGCTGCAATATCCTGATCAAAGAAACTCAGGGGAGAAAGGATTTATTTCACGTCCAAGCTCAAGGATACAGAAGTCAAAGCAGCAGCAGGAGCCTGGGACAGTTGACCACACCACATCCACTATCAGGGAGCATAGACAGGTGGCTCTTGCTTACTTACTTTTCTCTCTTTATATAGTCCAGGGTGCTAGCCAGGGAAAGGTGCTGCCCACAGTTGGCAGAACATTTCCTCTCTATTAACACAATCAAGATAATCCCTCAGAGGCATGCCCAGAAGCCATTTCTCAGGGAATTTTAGATTCTGTCCAGTTGATAACATTAGCCAACTGTGTAGGAATCTACAATAATTCATTCACAATGTCAGAGACCTCCCGAGTCATTCACCTGCCAAAGGTTTCACTGCTGATGGCAGCTGCCTTGAGGACCAAGCCATTCAAGTCATGAGATTTTGGCAGACCTTTAAAAGTTCCAATCTATAACATTTCTTTATTACATGTTTGAATTGGTATGTTAATGTTTGTGTCACATGGGCAAGTAATAGTTTTACTGAACAGAATTTAGCTCATGTTGATAGAGGTTCACTTTCAGTATTAGACATAAATTAAACTTTGTAAAGCCCTGGACCAGTGGTTCCCCAACTTTCCTAATACTGTGGCCCCTTAATGCAGTTCCTCAACTTATGGTGCCCCCAGCCACTGATACTTGATACTGAAAGCCTGGAGGACTTCTAAAGGTGGAATTAACTGGGTTCTAATGTCGGTGAATGATGATAACATAAGTGGTCATAACAGCAGTACCAGCACTAGAAACATGCCAGGAACACAAAGGCAAGCCAACTGAAAGCCAAACCTTTCCCTTCTTTCTATCTGGGCAGCTTGTAGACGGAGCTGTCCATATTCAAGTTGGGCTTTCCTATTAAAAATATGCTTCTCAAGAAACTCCCTCACAGGCTTATATCACGGGTGATTTTAGATCTTGTAGTGTTGATAATACACACATATAAAAGCACAATATGTTACACACATACACCACACACACACACACACACACACACACACACCACACTTACATAATATAAAACTATATATAGCACCACTCTCTATTTCCATAGTCTTTTGTTAATATTAACAATTATTTTAAGCACTACTCTCTATTCACATAGTTTTTTGTTAATATCAACAATTTGTTTTAGTGGTTCTCCAATTAATTGTTTCATGGAGATTTGAAATACTATGGCCTGTTTTATTGCATGTGTATTCATGTTTTTCTTTCATGTATGTCCACAGGAGGCAGTCTAAGCTATCAGATCTAAAAGAACTTGAGTTTGAGACATTGGCTAGATGCATGTAAGTGCTAGTAATTGACTTGAGTTCTTCAGTAAAGCAGTTAATGCCTCCTTAATGTCTTGGGATCTTCTCTCTCTCCCTCCTCTCTCCCTCTCCCTCCCCCTCCCCCCTCTATACATATATATGTCTCTCTCTCTCTCTCCCCTCTCTCTCTCTCTCCTATTGTTTCTTGAGAGTTCCTTTTCATATTTTTGTAGGAAAGTTCTGCCCATGATACTTTTCCTCATTTTTCCTTTATTAAGCAACTACTTTAACTCCAAATCATTTTTTTTCCATTTTTTATTAGGTATTTAACTCATTTACATTTCCAATGCTATACCAAAAGTCCCCCATATCCACCCACCCCCACTCCCCTGCCCACCCACTCCCCCTTTTTGGCCCTGGTATTCCCCTGTACTGGGGCATATAAAGTTTGCAAGTCCAATGGGCCTCTCTTTCCAGTGATGGCCGACTAGGCCATCTTTTGATATATATGCAGCTAGAGTCAAGAGCTCCGGGGTACTGGTTAGCTCATAATGTTGTTCCACCTATAGGGTTGCAGATCCCTTTAGCTCCTTGGCTACTTTCTCTAGCTCCTCCATTGGGAGCCCTATGATCCATCCATTAGCTGACTGTGAGCATCCACTTCTGTGTTTGCTGGGCCCCGGCATAGTCTCACAAGAGACAGCTACATCTGCGTCCTTTCAATAAAATCTTGCTAGTGTATGCAATATGGGCACAGGGGAAAAATTCCTGAACAGAACAGCAATGGCTTGTGCTGTAAGATCGAGAATCGACAAATGGGACCTAATGAAACTCCAAAGTTTCTGCAAGGCAAAAGACACCGTCAATAAGACAAAAAGACCACCAACAGATTGGGAAAGGATCTTTACCTATCCTAAATCAGATAGGGGACTAATATCCAACATATATAAAGAACTCAAGAAGGTGGACTTCAGAAAATCAAATAACCCCATTAAAAAATGGGGCTCAGAACTGAACAAAGAATTCTCACCTGAGGAATACCGAATGGCAGAGAAGCACTTGAAAAAATGTTCAACATCCTTAATCATCAGGGAAATGCAAATCAAAACAACCCTGAGATTCCACCTCACACCAGTCAGAATGGCTAAGATCAAAAATTCAGGTGACAGCAGATGCTGGCGAGGATGTGGAGAAAGAGGAACACTCCTCCATTGTTGGTGGGAGTGCAGGCTTGTACAACCACTCTGGAAATCAGTCTGGCGGTTCCTCAGAAAACTGGACATAGTACTACCGGAGGATCCAGCAATACCTCTCCTGGGCATATATCCAGAAGATGCCCCAACAGGTAAGAAGGACACATGCTCCACTATGTTCATAGCAGCCTTATTTATAATAGCCAGAAGCTGGAAAGAACCTAGATGCCCCTCAACAGAGGAATGGATACAGAAAATGTGGTACATCTACACAATGGAGTACTACTCAGCTATTAAAAAGAATGAATTTATGAAATTCCTAGCCAAATGGATGGACCTGGAGGGCATCATCCTGAGTGAGGTAACACATTCACAAAGAAACTCACACAATATGTATTCACTGATAAGTGGATATTAGCCCCAAACCTAGGATACCCAAGATATAAGATATAATTTGCTAAACACATGAAACTCAAGGAGAATGAAGACTGAAGTGTGGACACTATGCCCCTCCTTAGATTTGGGAACAAAACACCCATGGAAGGAGTTACAGAGACGGAGTTTGGAGCTGAGATGAAAGGATGGACCATGTAGAGACTGCCATAGCCAGGGATCCACCCCATAATCAGCATCCAAACGCTGACACCATTCCAAATCATTTTTAAACTCAAAATAGAATATGATTTATGCTACTTTATTACTTTGCTGACACCTAGATTAACCTCTGTACATATTATTAGGAATGGCACCTTATGAGTTCTGGAGGTGTGTGGCACATCAAATTCTATGCTCCTGCACGAACGAGGGTGCATTTGAGTTGTTCCTCCAATCAGAGCTCTGTGGATGAGGTTTACATGTAGCTCGGCACTGGTGCACACTTTGGTGTTAGGTCGCAGAATAATCAACCTCCAAGGACTAGGAGGAAGGTACACACCCACCTGTGGAGGTGAGAGAGTGTTAGCCCTTAGCTAGAAGAAAACCAATGTCTAGTGACAGAATCCACCCACGCCAGCTCCTGCCCCCCTATGGATCCTGGCTCAAGTCTCTTACTGAAGACCTAAGTTCACTGGCCTCTCTGTGTGTCTTCCCTGGACACCCAGCTAGTCCCCCCCTCAGTGTGGGTGTGAGCTGGAGCAGGACTTCAGACATTCTGCGGAGAAAAGTTCCAGGCAGCCCAGGGCCTGTGCAAGGGAGCTGGGTAGTCACTGTCACTCAGTGCACAGTCTCAAACAGGGATAGCTTGCATTCTTATGGGAAAAAGGGAGTTTTCCTGCTATATACTTTATTGGTAATTTTTTTTCAAATAACTGACAAAAAATGACTTGAGGGTGTAACAGTTTATTTGGGGTGAGAGTTTGAAGGAATATATTCCATCATGCCCAGCACTGGGACTGGCACTGAACTTGGTCTGTGGCTCTGACCAGGGTATAGGGAAAAGAGAGTACCTTTCTGATGACTTTGTCCCTACTCCCGCTGTTTTAATGTCTGTCACCACAGACCTTGGGGTGGGAACACCCAGGTTCTGGACAGATGTTGTAACCTAAGTGAAGCCTCTCTGGAAGCATCCTCACAGACACATTCATGGATGAGCTGTTCACATCCTAGGCACTTCTTAATGTAATCAAGTTGGTGGGAAATATTAACTGTTGCATCGGGTGAAGGACAGCTGCCACTACTTGTGCTTTGGTATAAACGCCTTTGTGCAGAAAAGAGAGAGTCAAGCTACCCGTGTTGAATCTGAGAACATTAAGGCTGCAGGAATGACAGGCACTCAGATCTTGAGGACTTTCCAAACTGAAAAAAAAGATGTGAGATGTTCAAGCCTTTCAAGGGCATAATCCCATGAATAATATGAATAGCTCTTAGGGAAATATTTATTGTTCACAATGAGAGCACAATAAATGATAACTACTTATAAAATACTAGAAAACACTACAGGAATATGTACTGCCTACTGTATAAACACAAACAGTTGCTGTCACCTGTTTCTGGAAAGGACACATTTTTAGAGGACCAGAGAGATTGTGTATTTCAACAGCAGAGCTGTACCCATGCAAGATAAGCACTGTAATTCAGAACACAATCCACATCAATGTTTATTTCATTGAGGCGCAAAGTATTTCTAAATGAAGCTTGCAAGTCAGGAAATCACTATGTATCCTAAGTAGGCCTGGAATTTGCCATCTCTTGAGCATCTGCTAGACTTTTACCATTAGGCCAGGTTATGTGTCATCTTGTTTGTTGTTGTCAAACTGAACTTTTTTGTTGTTGTTATAGACAATTATGGACTTTTGCTCAGTGTTTATTTATTTGTTTGTTTGTTTGTTTTTCTTTGTTTTTTTGGGGTAAGGTATCTCTGTGTAGCCCTGTCTATCCTGGAACTCACTCTTTAGACCAGGCTGGCCTCAAACTCAGAAATCTGCCTGCCTCTGCCTCCCAAGTGCTGGGATTAAAGGTGTGCACCATCATGCCTGGCAAGTCAGTATTTATAGTGCACCAAAAAAATGTATTTGTGTGGATACCAGATCAGAATTTTCAGAGCCTAAATTTTGATGAACTCCAAGGAGAGATTGTCCATCCATATGTAGCCGTGGCTTTTCTACTTGGCTCACTTTCCATCTTGGTCTGAATTTCTTCTCTAACAGATTTACTTGAATGGAGGACATGAAAAAAATGTTAGCTGATTTTCTGGAACTAAACTGATGTTTAATTGTAGCATTATGGAAGAATTATAGGATTAAGAAATAATCAAAGACTTGCTGCTACTGACCACAAGGAGCAAAATTCTTTGCAACATTATGGAGGATCCCATTAAAAACTACAAAGAGGGAGTAGGGTAAAATTGGCCTCTGAAAATATAACAGGGCAGGTAAGAGAATTTAAATACAGACTGTCTGGCAACCTAGATGCTACTTGAGTTTAACAGACTTTCTTGGTGAGATCACGTTATTGTGTTTTCCTAGGAATGGGATACAGTCTGTAGAAGATACATGCCAAGGCAATTGAAGGCAAGTCCTTGAAACTCTGAAAAGGCAAGGTGAGGCTTCAACTCCTGTAATAACCCAGACAGACAAAGCAATGCATGTACATGATTTAGATAAAGGGATGGTCACTGTATTTGTCATCAGCCGTGTTTTCTCAGGCTAAAGAAGGTGAAGGTGACAGACTGTTGCTCTTATTTAAAGCTGTACATGACCATTCTTAATGAAATGTGCTTGGAAATCATCTGGGAAATAAGGTGAGCACAGGCATACATGAAAGGAGATTTGCCCGAGGTATTAAGGCAGCAGAAAGTGGGTAACTACTGTCCTTTCTCTTCCACTGGATCAGTAAGGACGTCCCCACCGACAAACACCACCACCATCAGTAGAGAGAACAGAGCCTCCCAATGTCAAATTCTGAATCTGAAGCCTGATCTTCTCATCTGAGACTACAAATATGGAGCTCAACACTGTGTAATAAAGAACACTGGGAGCTTGCCATGGGGCTCCTGTCTATAATCCCAGCACACAGAAGGCTGAGGCATGAAGACAGCTGGGATTAAAGTACAGCCTGGGCATCACCCGTGCATTGGAGACCATCCAGAGTTACATAGTAAGACCATGTTTCAGTACAATGTTTATGGTCTAGAGAGATGGCTAGGCAGCTAAGAGCACAGGCTGCTGTTCCCGAGGATCTGGGCTTGGTTCCCAACACCCACATGACAGCTACTAACCATCTACAATAAATTGAATCCCGGGGGTCCAAAAGCCCTTTGGGTTCCTGAGGGAATTGCACACCTGTGGTGCACAGACACATATGCATTTAAACCACCTAGACACAACAAATCAATCAGTCAATCTTGAAATAAATTTGAAAACATGACAAAAGAAAAGGAAAAATCAGAAACCTAAAAATCTGCAAGCATCAGTCTGAGGTTAGGCAATATTCCAGGATCACTGTTCTACAGAAATGAAATATCAGATTCTTTATAGGGCCTGCGTAACACCTATTCATACTTGCATAATATCACGCCAAACAGAGGAAAGTGGTTTGTTTGTCTGTGTGTCTGTGTGTATGTCTGTCTGTGTGTGTCTCTCTCTCTCTGTGTGTGTGTGTGTGTGTATCCACACTCCCCTCTCTGCATATTTCTGATGGAGTCAGAGGTGGACTTTGAGTCTGTCGCTGTATCCCTTTCTACCCACCCACCCACCTTTTTTTTTTCTCTATGTAGCACTGGCTATCCTGGAACTCACTCTGTAGACTAGGCTTGCCTCGAATTCAGAAATCTGCATGCCTCTGACTTCCCAAGTGCTGGGATTAAAGGGATGAGCCACCACTGCCCGGCCCTCTCCAGGTTTCTTGAGGCACACCATTTCCCTGAACCTGGATCACACTGATTTTTTTTTAAATGGGCAAGCAAGCCCCAGGAACCCTCATGTCACTGCCTCCCTATTGTTGGGATTACACGTCTCTGCCTACACAACAGGCAGTTTTGTCTGTGTTCTGGGGTTCTGACTCTGGTCCTCGGGTTATTATGTACAGCCTGAGATATTGCTGACTTTTCTTGCAGACAGGGTTTCTCTGTGCATCCCTGGCTGTCCTGGAACTCTCTCTGTAGAGCATGCAGGCGGCATCAAACAGTGGGGCTCCAACTGCCTCTATCTACCCAGTACTGGGATGAGAGACAAGTGATAGCAAGGCACTGGCCTTAGCTCTGAACTGCTGCACTTTGGAGAGGTCAAGCAGGGCTTGGCAAGTAGGTGGCCTGAAAATGCAGGCACCACAAAAATGGCGGAAACCCAGGTAAAGGCCACTAGAGAGCACAATCTTGGTTTTGCTCTAGTAGGAGTCACTGGGTGCTTACAGGGGAAAAAAGGGGTCACAGGGGGGTCAGTATGGGTCAAAGAAGAACCACAAGATGGCAATGCAGGTTAGCCTGCAACCACCTAGCCTACCCTACCCCTACACTGGGGCTCGGGCTTCAAGGCTTGGCAAGTAGGTAGCCTGAAAATGCTGGCACCACAAAAACGGTGGCAACTCACGTAAAGGCCACTAGAGAGCGCAATCTTGGTTTTATTCTCGCGGGAGTCACTGGCTGATTACAGGGAAGAATAGGGGTCACTGGGGGGGTCAGTATGGGTCACAGAGGAGCCACAAGGTTGCCATGGAAGTCGTATGAGGGGACCAAGCTCATTGGTCTAGAAACAGGAGCAGGGAAGAGAAAAGAAAGCCCTCGAAGCTCCTTGGTGTCAAACTGAGGTGGCAGCGGGAGGAAGTGCATCTTTCCTCAAAACTCAACTTCTTGATTCTCAGCCGCTGGACACTGAGGTAACTATATTAGAATAATATTGGCATCAAGAATAAGATCTGCCCATTCCCTGTCCTGATTCCCGCCTCTTGTACCACACGCCACCCCTATCTCTGGGCACCCAATTCCTTCATCCTTCATCCTCCTCAAGCAGGTTTACAGGGGCACGGCCAGAGATGCAGGTTAGCCTGCGACCACCTAGCCTACCCTACCCCTTCACTGGGGCTCGGGCTTCAAGGCTTGGGAAATAGGTAGCTTGAAAATACTGGCACCACAAAAACGGTGGCAACTCACGTAAAGGCCACTAGAGAGCACAATCTTGGTTTTGTTCTGGCAGGAGTCACTGTGTGAATCCAGGGAAGAACAGGGGTCACTGGGGGGTCAGTATGGGTCACAGAGGAGCCACAAGGTTGCTATGGATGTTGTATGAGGGGACAAAGCTCATTGGTCTAGAAACAGGTGCAGGGGAGAGAAAAGGAATCCCTGGCAGCTCCTTGGCAGCAAACTGAGGTGGCAGCGGGAGGAAGTACATCTTCCCTCACAACTCAACTTCCTGATTCTCAGCCGCTGGACACTGAGGTAACTATATTAGAATAATATTGGCATCAAAATATGATCTGCACATTCCCTGTCCTGATTCCTGCCTCACCTTACCACACCCCATCCCCCATCTATGGGAACCCAATTCCTTCATCCTTCAGCCTCCTCAAGCAGGTCCAGAGGGGCGAGGCCAAAGATGCAGCTTAGCCCGGGACCAACAAGGGTTCTGAGCTTCACGAACATGAGGGAAGCTACTGCTGTTTTTGGCTCAGATGGGGCATAAAGGGATGACTGGGTTTCATGAGGAGAACCTGTGCTTTTTGAACTGCCACAGTACGATGGACACAAGGAGGGACTACCAAGAAAGTGGAGAAACCATTAGTGAAGTGTGCGGAACCATCTAAAAGGTTAGCCAGAGGCTGTGGCACCTGTTTTCATGCACCCAGACAGAATACATTTTTAAGTTTATTTTTATTGTTATTTTACATGCATTGTTGTTTTCCCTGCCTATATGTGTGATGGCTTCAGAAACTTTGGAACTTCAGATAAATACAGTTGTGAGCCAACATAGAGTTGTTGGGAACTGAACCCAGGTGTTCTGGAAGAGCAGCCAATGCTCTTAACAGTTGAGCCACCTCTCCAGACCAGAGAGAGAGAGAGAGAGAGAGAGAGAGAGAGAAGAGAGAGACAGAGACATAGACATAGACAGAGACTGAGAGATAGAGAGAGAGAGACAGAGAGACAGAGACAGAGACAGAGACAGAGAGACAGAAACAGAAACAGAAACAGAGGGGAGACTTTAGGCCTGAGAAAAAGAACTTAAAGGGCTTGCGGAGGAAAAGCTATCTCCTAGCTATCTCCTGGCTAGAAAAAGGAGGGCATAGCAATTGCCCTGAGAACAACAGCCTGCTGAGGAGGAGCTATCTCCTAGCTATCTCCTCATGACTTGAACAGGGCATAGCATTTGTCCTGAGACAAACAGCCCCCAGAGGAGGCTCTATCTCCTAGCTATGGCCCCCCTGGCTCAAACAGGGCATAACATTAACCCGGGGACAAAAATCCTTTTTCAGTTGGAGAAGTTGGTGAAATGAGGAAAATGTAGGATGCAGGAAGATACCTAAATGTAAGTGGTCCAAGATTCTAGAGTAGTGTAGTCTTATTATAATAATAATTATTATTATTATTATTATTATTATTATTATTATTGTCTTTGATGTGGTTATTATGGGTGACAGGCTGTGCCAGAGCTATGAGCTGTTGTCCACCTCACCACTGTCCTGCCTTAGCCTCCCAGGCACTGGTATTTCTGGCATGGATTGGCCAAGCTTCTTGGGGAGATGACAGCATGGTCTGAGGAGGAGCAAGTGGTCAGCGCTTTCCAAGGGGATCAACGGAATTATTAAGATTAAGGCTGGGCTTGAGTATAAAACTAATGCAGCTAGAATGGGGATTTATGGTTTCCCCTGAAGCTAGCAACTAAGTTCACTCACTTCTACGGGGGCAGTCACTGAATACAGGACTTTAGGGAGACAGGTAGAAGTTCACAGAAAAAGCAGGACTAGCCTTTGGCGTTGGCAGAGCACAGGATGATGCAAGATAGCTGAGAGTGGTGATTGCTGAGGGAGATAAAGGGACATCTGTTGGCTCCTCACCTGGGACTTGATGTGAGCAAGTGAGTGAGTGAGTGAAAGAGCAGGTGATGGTGAGCAGGGACAGTCGGGATCAGGCGGAATTGTTGTGGGTCTTAGGAGAGCAGCTCCTTAGGAGAAGGCTGTGTTCCAGAGAAGTGATTCTGTCAGTGTGCTGGAAGGACCACAGGAGACTTGTAGGCACTAGAGATATAGATGCCTGACGGTAGGGTAAGTACATTGGGGGAAGGAATTCCAGCGGCCATTTTGGTCACTGCCCCTAACTCTACAACCATGGAATTTGAAACCTAAAGACAGATATGATCTGTTTCTCCTGGAATTGTGACTCCACTGAATAGAGGGTATGGGACCAGATGAGCAAAGACAGGTGTGGGGTTGTGCGCAAACTTGGTCTCAGGGAACCTGTACTTTGCTCTGAAAGTGCCACACCGATGGGAGAATCAGAAACAACTGGGGTGAAGCACATTCCTGCCAAGATCTTCCAGACCTACAAGAGCCACTTTCTCATATGTGTGACTAACATGAGTCCTTCAATCTCCTCTGTTAGAGAATCTGGTAGAGCCTTGTGCACTGAAAGTTTTGGGAAGAAGAGCAGTGGACACCTAGAAAGCGGCATCAGGCTTGAGGCCCAAGAAGAATGGCTGACGCCTTCAGTACTCCTATGAGTGCCCAGCAGTGTCCCCTCAGTTCAGCTGTCATGCGTGAGTGTCTCTGGCCAGGTAGGGGTTGTATCAATACTGGTGTGGTAAGCCCAAGGGTTTCTGGCACCATTAGGACCACAGAATTGCCACTAGAACTTAGGCAAACCTTCCTCCCCCTTAACCTGTCCAAGGTATAAGAGGTCTCTCTATGTTCTATTACAGATCAGCACCTGTATCCTCTTGACCAGCCTGAAGTCCTGCTTCACACAGGTCCCCAACAGGTAAGGAAAATTAGTTGCTACATGGAGAGGCACCAAGCCAGCAGTCATTTCCTGGATAGTTTTAATTGTCTTCAACACTGAGATTCAACAACAATCCTGTCTGGTACTTGCATTGTAGGCTTTGGAAAGTCTTCACTTCTATTTGGGCCTCAGTAACACCAAATGCAGAAAAAGAACCAAAAAAATAATAATACCCCCCCCCAAAAAAAACAAACAGCAGCAACAAACAAACAAGGCGGCGAGATTTTGTTCACCAAGTTTTAGAGAGCTCTGTGGTGGTTCATGGCTTTCATGTCCTTAAAACATACACATCTTTCTATCTCCATTGTCAGATATGATGTTTAACAGAGATGTCTGTCCTTTCAGGGAATCTTCCAAGGGCCTCTGATGTTGAGCTTGCCCACACCAGTCATCAATATATCCTGTATTCCGGTGACTCTGAACCTTCAAATGACCCATTCTTTCTCATGGAATCCCAGGCAGCCCATGACTATTCCCTGCCTGTGAGTATATACATATACCTATATGAAAGACCATGAGCCAGCTGTGGCTTATGGCCCTGGCCCTATGTGTCAACACTTGTTCCTGGTACTGTAGAACTCTGGGCAGCAGCAAGAAAAAGGAAGAATAGTATAAAGGGACAGAGAGATAAAGCAGGGGGAGGGAGAAAGAATGATGGAAGAAATGAGTAATGGAAGGAAAAAAGGAAGGAAGGAGAAGAGAAGAGAGGAGAGGAGAGGAGGAGAGGGAGAGGAGAGGGAGAGGAGGAGAGGGAGAGAAAGAGAGGGAGAGGAGGAGGAGGAGGAGGAGAGAGGAGGAGATGGAGAGGAGAGGGAGAGGAGGAGAGAGAGGAGGAGAGGGAGAGGAGAAGGAGAGGGAGAGGAGAAATGGAGAGGAGAGGGAGAGGAGGAGGAGAGAGAGGAGAAGATGGAGAGGAGAGGGAGAGTAGGAGAGGGAGAGGAGAGGAGAGGAGAGGAGAGGGAGAGGGAGAGGGAGAGGCAGAGAGAGAGGGAGAGGGAGAGGCAGAGAGAGAGGGAGAGGGAGAGGCAGAGAGAGAGGGAGAGGGAGAGGGAGAGGGAGAGGGAGAGGGAGAGGGAGAGGGAGAGGGCGAGGGAGAGGGAGAGGGAGAGGGAGAGGGAGAGGGAGAGGGAGAGGGAGAGGGGAGGGGAGGGGAGGGGAGGAGAGGAGAGGAGAGGAGAGGAAAGGAAAGGAAAGGAAAGGAAAGGAAAGGAAAGGAAAGGAAAGGAAAGGAAAGGAAAGGAAAGGAAAGGAAAGGAAAATCATGGTGGAACAACAGAGTAGCCTTGCACCCTACCTTGCAAGGACATAGGCCTCAGACATTTACTATTTCCTGTGTGACACACTTGGAGATATCGTTCTGTGGTGTTCACTCACTGTGTGAATGTGTGGAAAGTAGTCTGCCCAGGGGCTTTAAAGAGGACAAGCACAGTGCATAGACCACACAGTTGGCTTTCAAACATTTTGAACTATTGATCCACTCTGAGGGGAATGGCGATGGGGAAAGGTTCTGCTGAGATCTGGAAGGATCAACCAGAAGGGTCACAGAGGCCCAGGAACTGTTCCAGGCCTTTGGAGAATATGTCTACTGCCACATGAGCTTAGCATATCCTTCATGACTGGTGGGCAGTGGCAATGTGGAGGCAAGTGTCAGACTCTGAAGAGGACTGCTTCATTTCTCTCCTGGTGCATTGCACATTCCAACAGCCCTTGCCCATCTTCCTTGTACCGGGGGAATAGAGTTCACTCTCTAGAGTAGTGTCTCAAGAAGAGATATGGAAGGAGGTTGGAAGGAAGATGGGGATCGAACCAGGGGAGGATCCATTCCAAACGCAAAAGGCCAGTGCCATCTGTCCTACTGTCTGCAAATATTCACATGCCCCGAGCCTGGTCTTGCAGGGACCCCGGATCTTCATGAGTACTTGCAGTTGTGGCCATCTATAATGTTTAACACCCTGGCTTCTCCTCTCCTCTTTCTCAGGTTCCCTAATGTGATCATGCAGCCCAGTACCAACACTGCTGCCCCTGTCATGCTGGCACAGGTCCTGGTAAATGAGCGGGGACTAGGTCTCTGGAAGGGAAGGGATGGAAAGAGAAGAACCTCTTAGAGATGGGTGTTTGTTGGGAAGAAATGGGGGCTGAAGGGTCTGTTATCTTGGGGGAGGGCAGTGTGTTTTGTTAGAATTCAGTCTCTCACTCTATTACTTTTCAGGACTCCAACATCTCTTCCCAGAACCCTGCCACTGCTAACCAGGTTCCTGTCATCTGGGCCCAGAGTAACAACACGTTCAACCAGGTCCCTGAAGTCTACACCCAGGGCCCAGTTACCTCCACCCAGGGCAGCTCATCTGCTGAGGAACACAGGCAGAAGGTCATGGATGCTGCCGAGGCTCTCCTGATTCTGCATAACTCCCGGGAGGCACTGCAAGAGACTAGCACCACCCCAGGTACATACCTGGATCCTTGGATGAGGAAAAAGGGGCAAGGGGGTGATGGAGATTGTGGGCAAACAGGAGGGCTTGTGCTGCCAGAGGAGTGACTGCTGTTGGTGGTTTTCTCTTCTCTGAGGCCAGAGCCTCCAGCTCTTCTGTGTGGTTGAGTAGCAGCAACCAGGGACTGCTCAGTCTATCTTCAGTTTTCAAGGCTTTTGCCCAACAGCAGTGGGCCATTAAGTACCCTGAAGTCAGGAGACTGTGAGGCCCTCCAGTTGGCAAAGTATTGTGGGAGGGTGGGCAGCATATGAAGTGGAAGGAAAATGGAGAGATCCAGGTAAAATGACTCCCAGCCCATAGGTGTGCAGCAGCCCTCAGCATAGTGAGAAGGCCTCAGAGGAGAAGCACAGGGCAAAAGGGTCTGGGATGGAGAGAGATCTCCATGCCAGCTCAAGGCATTCTCCATGTGAATGTGGAATGGTGAAGCCTTCCCAGGCTGAATCTTATAAGCAGATCTCAGGTCTCCATCAAGGAAGGGCTTTGTGAGTTGATGGGGAGATTCTCAAAGCTAGGGAGGCTTGACAGAAGGCTGCTGAGTCAAAACAGCCAAGGAGTAGCACTGTGTGAGTGACAAGCCACTCTGGTTGGATATGCTGGTTCAAAGGATACTGAGTGGAGCCAGGAATCTTGCTTCTCTCAGGGGTCTATCTGGGTGGGGAATGTATGCTATGCCAGAACGTGTGGTGCCTGCCATTGTGAAACAATAACAGACTCCAGGCAAAGAGTCCTTTATCATACTCAGGGACCCTGGGCTGAAAAAATGGTACTTAAGGCTGGGACTGTTGGAGAAGCCAGTATTAGAGAGAAAGAATTCAGGTAGGATCAGGTGTGGTCGTTGGTCACAATGAAGATCTTAGTTGGCTTGGTACACAATGTTACCCCTGCAGAGCCATGTAAGGACATATCTGTGATCTGACATGGCCTTTTCATTACGGTCTGCAGGTCCTGATGGAGAGTGAAGACTGAGACTATCCTGCCTGTCCTTGTCACCTCAGGCCACAAGCTCAGCTTCACTGACTGACAACTGGTCATCAGGTTCGCACCTCAGTCTGTCACTAAGAGAGGTAAAAAGGTGGCCTCATGGAGGACTGCCTGTGTTGTTTCTGTTTCTTAACTTGTAATGTAGTTCCTGGCCAAAATCAGAAGCTCCTCCTTCATGCTTTTGCATTGTAGGGTCTTCAACACCTTAGCGCGAGGTTAGGAAAATTTTCTAACTGTGGCTGTATGCTCTCAACCTTGCATTAATTTTTTTTTTCCTTTGGAGGACTTGGGTCTTTCTGGGTGTCATTAATGGTGCACCATGTAGCATATATTTGTCTGTTCACAATGTTCTGAGGTTATTCCTAAGGCAGCATTTCTTTTCTTCTCTATTTTTCATTTTCTTTTGTCTCATCATGGTTTGCACACGTGGCTAATCTTGTGTGTACCCATGCCTTTACCTACATCAGGATGCTCACCCGTGCCTCGGATACTGGACATGAGAGCCTGAATAAAGTATCCCTGTGGTAAAGCATTTAGAAGTATTGGCTGCTTCTTTGAAAATGTAGGCCAGATATTGGGGAGAGAGCTTTTCTTTCTCTGGCCCTAAGCTGGCTAATAATATATTCAGTGTGTTAGTTATTAAGGCACCAAAAGCAGCAGACTTTGGGTAGAAGGCTTTGTGGACGTGCATGGCCCCCTTCCTTGCTTACTGACTCGATCCTGTGAGACCTCCAAAAAAGGGATTTTCCTTGTGCCATGCTATTTCTGTGTTGACTACATGCGTGAGCAGAGTCAGTCGAGACTTGGGCAGAAAGCATATCATTCCTGCCTGGGTGTCTAGTAACACATCCTCAGAGCTGTTGGTACTGTGTCTGAGGGTGTGTTGCAAAACTTGCAACCACACCTTGCTTTTGCTCTTAGGATGTAGCCTTCTGCAACTCTAATCATATGGTGGCAAGAATCACATTCCACTAATGCACAGCTATGTATGTCACTGGGTTTTCAATGTGCACACTGATTATCATTCTAGACTTCCCTGCTATACACCACCAAATGCAAACCTTTTTCAACTTTAGGGTGACAACAGCAAACCTTTTGACCACACACAGCTTAGAAGTTGTTTGGCACTGTGTTTTTGAAGCCATTTGTTTACACCCAACACAGCCAAGTGTATTTTAACCTCAATTTTAGAAGGAACCGTGTGTCTCATGAACAAGTACAGTCCTATCAAAGAAATCAATCCTTCTACAAAGTTCCTGGAAACTGCTAGCCTTTACACATACATATCTTCCAATACAATTTTATGTCTAAGTTGGCTTAAAGGAGGAGGGTATGGAAAAGAAGCTTGATTCCCCCTGACACCCAGAACCTGCTTCATCCTCTTTGAAATGACTAAGGAAAGGACAGCAACAATAACAAAACAACAAACAAAGAAGCAAAAAGCCACAGAAACCCAAGAAACAAAAATTGTTAAGTCATGATACGGTAATGCGCGTCAGAAATGACTGCAAGAGCTGTTTGACCACAAGCAGAAAGGACTCGGTTTGCAGGATGGTGTATTAACCAGTAAAATCGCCAGTCTTTGCAGGAATTGGGAGGGGAATTATCTCTGGGAACAGCATTTTAACTTATAAGAAGGCAGATGTTTCGGGATTCTGCATCTCGAATAGCTTCCTGCACATGTGTCCTGGCTTCTTGAGAAAAATTAAGTAATGTAGGGAGCTTTTTACTCGAAACATCTTGCATAAAGCAAGATGACTCTCATCCAGGTGAGAGGTGAGAACGTGTATGGCCTCCTCTGAAGCTAAGAAAGAGGAGAAACCTAAAATACAGAACCCCAAGGAGCCAGGCCTGACCAGGAAAGTATCCAGAGGACAGGTGGGAAACCTGTCCAGCAGGATTCACATAATCAGAGGAAGACCAGACCCTGAGGTGACTCAAAACCTTCCTGAACCTAAGGTTTTCAGAGAAAAAAACCAAACAAACCCAGAAACCAAACCAAACCAAACTAACCAAAAAGCAAACCCCCAAATCTAGCTAAAGAGGAAGTCAGCAACAGAACTCACCACGAAAATCCCATCACAAGGTACTGTCTGCTGGTCAACATCACCCAATACATGGCAAACAACATGATTTTCATCTTTTACAGAAACCAAGGAATACTGTCTTCAGTTGTGGTCACACGGCCTACCACAACATGTAGCAGTAATACCTTGTTTGGGGAACTGTGCTGGACAGTTCTGGTCCAAATAAGCTTGTGGTATCAGAAGTCAGAGGTACCAATGCAAAATCCCTGGAGTATGGTTGCTGTGGGCAGTGCCTCACAGTCCTTCTGTGTGGTCATAAGTGCACCAACCACTGAGATGCCTCTCTAAGAACCTGCTCTAGCCCTGCCAAGACTGCTCCAGTGAACCTGGGGAGGAGACAGTGTCTCCCCCCCCCCATCAGATGGTTTTGTCCTAAACCTTCAGTCCTCTACTGATGCTCTGAAGAAACGCAGAGCCAGTGCTGCCCACCATAAAGAAAGCAAGGTCACCAAGAGTCTCCAGGCCTGAGGTTCTTTCCCATGCTATTGCCTCCCCCTTGTGGCCTGCCTCTTGTTTGTGGCATGGGGGTGGCTTCCATTCCTGGTTGTTTGGTTGTTTGTTGTTTGTTTCTGAAGCTCTGTGCCTCCTGTATTATTGCTCAGTGAGAGGAGAAAGAAATAGGCAAACTTATCAGAGTGGGTTGCTGGGAAGTGAGCCTTTGTGCCTTCTATCTGTGTCCCTTTGTAATTGCATTTTAAACTGTGGCAAAAGTGGCACCAGCCCCCATCCAGAGGTTGCCGACCATGCTTTGTCTTATAGACTCCTGGACATAAGCCCAAATAAATGTCTTTAATTCACAAATTACCCAGTTTTAGGTATCAGAAAACATATGAGGATAGAAATGTACAGGTGAAATTGTTGCTGCAACAGTCTTTGACTGTACGGTGGTGGGTTTGGATGCCAATGATGGTTAGAGGCCTGCATAGTTTTCATTTGAACCTGAGAATCCTGTACTATTGTGAGTAAGAGAATAATCAACCAGGAGCCATGACAAGGTCTACACTAGAGGGAGACATTTCCTGACAATGTATTCTGTAATAGATCATATTATATATGTACATGTAACTGAGCCCACATCACAACACCACCAGCACCAGCACCAGCACCAATAGCAGCAGCAGCAGCACCAGCAGCAGCAGCAGCAAGAACAAGAACAACACCAAACTACTTAACTTGAAAATAGACAAATGCCCTGAATACATGTTTGAAAACAAACGAATGAGTTATGTGCACAAATGTGCTTATAGTCCTAGGCTGAATGTGCTCAATCTATCTGATCAGAGGGGGTCTGGTCACTACTTGAATGGGAGACTGCCTGGGAATACTGGATGCTGTTGACTTTAAAAATTAAAAAAAAAAAATTAAAAAGAAACAAAAAAAAGTTCTGTTTTTCAGAGAAGGATTTAGGAAGTTGTGAAGGACATGGGTCCCAAAAGTCTGTATGTGTTCAGTGCTGATGCAATGTCCCACTAAATGTCGTGAATGTGTGCATATTTGAAGTTACAGACGAACCACTGCACATTCTGAGGGACTGTTTGTACTTTCACTCAGTGGAAGGAGATTTATGTTCACTGTATAGCCTATAGAAAAATTCACTAAAAATAAATTAACAGCCCAAACATAGAGTCCCCCCAACAAAACAATACAAAATCAGGCAAAGGGGAGTAGAGATTGGCTGTTTTGCAGTTAGAAGCTCGTGCCACCAGGCCCTGTTTACCTGTGGCATATAGGTGGTTAAACTTACATCCTCCTACTTGCTTTTCAAGTGGTTTAGCTATGGAACCCCACCCCCAGACCAGTTGGGACTCAGTGAATTTGAGGAGACATCTCCAAGTGAATATATGTGTACTCAATGGGAAAAAATGCATTTTAGGTACTTGACATGGTACTGCTTCCAACCCCAGGAAATGAGGAAAGGTTGTACCAGACATAAATGCCTGTACTTATTAGAGGAATTGCCAGGTGCGGAATTGTCAAGGATCCAGTACTGTTTTAGACAAAGTATCCTGTGGGTAAGCTTTTAAGGAAAAATGTTTTCCTTTGGCTCCAACTTAGATGACAGGGATTTTACTAAAAAGGGACTTGGGCACTTTAGAAGGAGACGGGGAGCACTCCCATCTTCCTGACGTCTACACCAGAAAGTTGATTTGCAGAGCATGAAACAAGCATCACTCTGTAATAAGTGCCAGTACTGACACACTTCCTAGAATGCCTGACTGCCCCTTCTGAACTGTAGAGAATGGCTAGACTGAGCATGTAAGCAGAAGTCCTATTTGATACCCAGGCTTTGATTTTCTCACCAGTAAAGTGGGACATAATGATAGTAATAGCTCACTCCAGAATTAAACTAATATGGTAGTATCTAGCGTCTGCAGGATGTCAGGCACAAGGAGCGAGTATATGGAGACTCATCCCCAACAGTAACTTGTCTCTATACTCTGGGGTCTACGAGGGCATCTGGCCAATTTTGCTGCCCCCACTTGTTTCCTAGCAGACACCATGTCTGTCTTGCTTTGGAGTGACAAAAATAAAGATTAAAAAAATAGAAAATAATAAATCAATAAATAAGGAAAGAAAAAAAAAAAAAACCCCGGAATGTAGAGCTGTGAGAGATGTGAGGGACTTTTTATTCTTGAGATAGAAAAGTCAGAGCCAGTCTCCAACAAGATGGAACACAGTGTTCCCAGTCATTGGCAAGTGTTCTGTGGGGTTTAAGATGGCTGCTGAGTGAGACAACAGGATGTGAGGATGGAGGGTGGTCCATGCCGAACTGGATCGCTTGTTTCTGAAAGGACACATTAGAGCCTAGCAAGTAGATGTAAGTGAGAGTGTGTGCACCGTGCACCCCGCACCCCACACCATGTCGCCTCCAAATGGAGGCCGGTTGCGGAACCACCACGGGAGGATCCAAAGCTCAGTCTGTCCCTCAGTGCAGGCAGGACCATTTCGGTGAGCACCAGTAGACAGGAAAGGCCTCCCTCCAGGAGCCAGGACACAGCGTAGGCGGAAGTGGGTCTCAGAGCAGCCACCAGGGACGCCCTTCTGAGGGCCGAGTGCAGGAAGCTCAGGGCCTCTGAGGCAAAGCAGGAAGTGGAGTCGAAGGCCAAGGCACAAGGAGCCCAGAGCACCAGAACCGCTGGCCTGCCCGCCTGCCTGCTGCTTCTTTTGAGGCTCAGCTTGGGCGCTGACTCTGAAGGGCTGGAGTCCTGGGTAACTGACCCCTGGTGGCGCGAGGAAGGTGACCTCCATCTTCTCCTGAGCCTTTCTCCTTCCTTCTGTCCTGCTCCAGTGCCCGTTTCCTTCATTTCTAGGCCTCCTCAAGGGAAGCCCGCTGGTGATAGGAAACGGGACAGAGGAGGGCGCGTCGAGCCCGCCTGGGACTTTGGCCTCCTCCACAGGCTCCGTCCAGTCCCCGCGGGCCCTGCCCCAGCCCCTTCAGGGAGCAACCGTCTCCCCGCTGCCTGCGGGTCTGGGCCTGGGCCTCGCCAGAGAGCAGATGAGGCAGGTAGAGGGTGAGAAGGACCAGGGAGCCATTCCTGTCCCAGTGCCAACAGTCACAAGGTTGCGATGACTCTGGAAGATGGGTGGACAACTGGGGAGTAGATGTGGGGGTTGGATGAAAATGGGCCATGTGAGGCAACAGAAAGCTGAGCCCACAGGATAGTCTGCCTTTGGGCTAGGTCAGGGGCCGCCATTCCACATGGGTGTCAACAAACATCTGTCAGGTGTAGAAAGCTGGGAAGGGAGGAAATGGAAGAAGAAGAAGAATGAAAATCTGAAAAATTAAAAAAAGATGACTGAGAGAAATCCGGATGGATCTCATGAGCAAACTGCTTGTTGGAAGCCCACCTTGTCACTAGTTAGCCCCGGTTGGCCTCAGTCGTGGTCTCCCTACCCCAGGTTCTTGGGTGGAAGGTTTTTAGGTATGATTCTAGTGTCCACTGCCTTCAGAAGATCAATATGATTTCGTGGGTGGAGGAGTGGAGGCTAGCAGGTGGGGAACACAAAGGAAATCGGTGGAAAGGCGGAGCAAGGGAATAATTAAGTCTGTGGTGTGAGGAAAACTTGAATGGGGGTAGGGGTGGTGGTGAAAGAAACAACTGAGCACCGGTCGTCCCTGAGACTACTGAGTGCTTGGTGCATATGATTTTTCCCATGTGGGGAGAGAAGGAATGTGAGGCACGAGGAAGAAGGTTGTCTTCCAGTGTCCAGGCTGTCTCGTGATTGTCCAGGCAGGCCCGAGGCTGCTGGTGTATTCCTCCTGGAAATGGGATGTGTGGAGTGAGTCTGAGCAGATCGATTGGGTAATGGAGCCAGTGCCAAGAGGCGGTTGGTGGGAGGTACTGGGTGATTGAGACAACACGAGGAACCTGAGATTATGTGAGTACAAATGGGAGATGAAGGCAGAAGAAAACCAGGAGAGGATAAACCTGATGCTGGTGGTGACCATGTTGGAGAAAATTCTCATTCCCAGAGCTAGTTTTCTTTGCTTGTTTGCTTGCTTGTTTTGTTTGGTGTCTGGGAAGGGGTTGTTTTTGCTTTGTATGTTTCATTGGGTTTTGTTTTGTTTTTTGTTGCTTTTTGTTTTTGTTTATTATTTTATTATTGTTTGTTTGATTTCTGTTTTATTGTCTTGTTTCTGTTTGTTTGGGTTTTTGTTTGTTTGTTCTTTGTTTTTGTTCATTCCTTTGGTTCTGCTCAGGAAAGAAGAGTTACTTTAGGGCCATGGGGATACAGTGTTGTTTCTGCTCTCAGCCTAAGAACCATGGGACCAAAAGACAAAGCAGCTGTTTCCTGCCGGCCCTCCACCTCGGAATGTAACATGGGGAACAAGACTGGAGCAGCAGCACCTGTAATGGAACCTATCCTCAGAGGACGTGCAAATCACCCTGGCAGAGGCCACAGTTGTGGCACCCGGACCCAAGTCAGGTTGGAAACCCATTCTTCCCACTCTCTCGGTCTGCTGGTGTCCCAGTTGGGCTGCATCCTTTTGAGTATGGTGTCCTGGAGGGTGAGGGGGTCAGGTTCCCTTTGCACATGACTAGCAGGAGTCCTTCAAACCCCTATTGAAGGGACCACGGCGAGGCCCTGCTGGCTGTGGGTTCTGAGCAAAAGGGGTATAGTGCACGAGGAAAGAGACGCCAGATTCGACTACCAAGAACGACTCTCCCCCGCAAACCCTTCGATCAGGCCAAGAAGACCCCTACCAAAGGAAGAGGTCGCCGTGAGTGTCACTGGCTGGGGAGGGAGCCTGAGTTTGGTTGGAGAGAAGCAAGGCATGAGTAACCCTGTGACCAGCTCTGCCACAGAATTGCAGTGGGACCATGGGCAAGGGTAGCCTGGACCTCAGTGGGCCCAGGTAGGGGTTAAAAATAAAACCCAAAACATCCTATCAATGGTAGACAGCACTTGTTTGCAGGAGGCAGAGATCTGGGAAGGGGTGCATTCAAAAAGGTTTAAGGTGGGAAGTCCTCAAAATGGTGTTGAGTGTCTTCAGATGAGGCTGTTGGGCAGCCGAGTGGGAAAGAATTCTTGGTCTTTTACAGCTGCAAAGGAGAACCCTGTGTCCCAGCCTGAAGACCTGCCTCAAGCAAGCCCCCAGGAGGTAAGGAGAATCTGTTGCTAGAGTGGGAGGCTCCCACCAGTTACTGTTAAGACCCCTTTTAACTGTGTCTTCAAGTCAGGGCTCTCACCTCTGACAGGTCAGCACATTGTCTTGTGCGGACATTGGCAAATGGCACTTCCTCTTGAGCCTAAGTCTTCTCAGCAGCAGTTGAGCACGAGACTGGAGGGGAGGGGGTCTGGAGAGGTCCTCAGAGCCCTGACATTCTAGATTCCTGCCATCAGACTATCATTTGCCCATCCCTCCTCTCTTCCTGGGCCGGCCTGGAAGCCAATCCCCTACCTTCGCTCTCTGTCTCCTCAGGAGAGCCCCCACGGGTCTCAAGTGTATTGCTGGCCCCCAGCACTTTCACCTCTGCCTTACATGTCAGTGCCCCCAGAGCAGCAGTTGGTGGCTCCTCCTTCCACGGAGATTCACGGGGCTTTTGCTGAGTCCAACCCGTGAGTAGAAAGGGACCTTGCAGTTGACTGTGTCTTGTGTCTCTGTGAGTCAGGACATGGGCTTACTGCCACAGGAGCAGGAGGAGGGGGATGTTCGGAGGGAGGAGGACAAGTGGAGGTGGGAGGAGAAGGCTGCAGGTCAGACTGAGGGGCAAGGACAGAGGGCCTCTCCAGCTTTGGCCGTTCCCACTCCAGAGACTTGGTACAAGTGACTTTATTTTTTTCAAGTATCCATTTTCTAGAGGTCATTTTGGCAAGAGCACTCTATACCTGCCACGTTGTTAAAAGCACCAGCACGAAGGCCTGCTGCTACATAGTGGGCCTTCAACACGTGGGCACTGTTTCTCTACACACAGCAGATGAGTGCAATGGGAGGGTCCTGATGAAACCTAGGGTCATGGTGGACAGGGCCAGGGAGGCCCAGGGCAAAGTCCAGAGGTCAACAAAGAAAGCCTCCTAGAAGTGCTCCGGGCTTGTCCCTCATGATCCGTGGTGGCCTGGCAAAGTGCTGGCAAGAACCAGTCCCTGGAAATGGAAGGTCACTGTATCTCTTTAGGGACTTTGCAGTATATTAAAATGCAGATACCCGTTGTTTCCCGATACATTCTTCACTGCATATCTGGGAGAGAATTAAAAAGGAAAACAAACACTTGTATGGATTAATTTCTCAGGAAAAAAGTTGTGTTGCCGGGGAGGGAGTTGTTTAAAGGAAAACAGACTGTGCGGGACAACGGGCATGTCCAAGCCACAGGGCCTAAGGTCTCCACAGTCCTTTGAATGCCCACCTTCTGGTATTGCAAAACCCTGTCAGTCTCCCTCTGCAGGTGCTACCTACCCACCCAAGTGTTTAATTCCCTTACTACCTCTTGTTTCCAGATGCTCAAGTATGGTCCTCCTGCCACGTACCTCCACCGATCACCACCATCCACTGGAGTCACAGGTCCCCACAGAGAAGCAGGAGGGTTCTGGAAACGTGGGTGGGAGGAGCTAAGTTGATGTGTAGGGCAGACCGTCGGGTCATTGAGAGTGGGCCCTGGAGGCCGCTGGGTACTGAGCGGGCATTTGTGCTTCTGAGAAGAGGTGTTGGATGCACAGCTCCTGGTCTCCTCACACCTGTTTCTTTGCAGGGCTCCGGTGCCTCTGACCAGGCCTCGGTTCCTGCCTCCTTAGAGTGTCAGGAAATACTGGAGGCTGCTGAGGCCCTGATGACTCTGAAGAACTCTTCTTGGACCTGGCACCAGACCCACAGCTAAACAGGTAGCTGACTTCTTGAAAAGGAGCAAGGGATGGAGGTAGTTGGGAGATGGGAAGCTCTGTGGTAAGTTGGTCATGGCTGGGTACATGGGGCTAGTTTGTGCTTGGAATGACTTCGGGACTGGGTACACCAGTCTTCTGAGGCTGACTTCAGAGAGGGCACTTGGAGGCTTATTCAGAGAATGCTAAGCATCTCAAGTTTTAGCCTAGCAGTAATTGGCTAGTCGCCATGACATCAAAAGAGAAGGAGTCTGAGGCCCCCGGGGAGTTGCAGGGACTTGCTCTAGGGCAGGCCGCATATCAAGTGCAAGAAATAGAACCGGGCACCCTGATTCCCCACCCAGCCCCGTGTTCCCAGTCTATTGCTCACTGTTGTTGTGGAGTTTCTACCCTGCCTTTGACCATTTAGTTCCCAGACAAAAGACACACACAACCTTTATATTTACAAGAAGCCTTAAACAGCATAAGAATTGGACAGATATCTACCCCCTAGCCTATTAGAGAGTCTACTTTCCTGTCCTGTTGATAACCCCGAGTTATTACTACGTTTTATCTGGGCTGCTCTTAGCTCTAATTGACCAGCCCTCATGGCCACGATTTCATGACACTCACTCTTAACACATGACGGCTTCTCCTTCCTCCTTCACCTTCTTCTCCTCCTCATGGTTCTCCTCCAACTCCCAAGTCCAGGAATCCTAAACCCCACCTATGTCTCTTCTGCCCAGCTATTGGCTGTTGGCATGGCAACTTCATTTGCCAATCAGAAATAACTTGGGGGCAAGGTCACGCAGTGTCACTTGGTTCGACTTGCAGATTCTCTCCTCTCTGGGACAACCAGGTCTTGGAGGCCCTGTACGAGCATTAGAATACAAGCAGCATCCAGCCAACCCACTACACACTGTGATGGTCTGGGGAAGACAGAGAGATTTAGAATGAGGTTTAGAGCCCGATCTTAGGGCGATTTCAATTCAGATGTTCAGCCTGGATTCTCTCATGAGGTGTATTTTGCAACCAGATCTCAAATGACCCAGGGCAAGTGTTTATGAGCTGAGGAGGGAATTAAACTTCTAGTGTGTCTGGGCAGCAATGCTGGACCTTGTTGTGCACAGAGACAGATAGGGCCTAGGGTATATAGGAGGAAGCCACCCTGGAAAGAACTGCTGGAACACAACAGGCAGAATGAAGCTTGGGAGGTGGCTGATCACAGGGGTCTGGCAAGGGCGGGAGATGAATCCCAGGCCAGGGCTTCTTAATGTACAGATAATAAACTGTAAAGAAACTTACTTTAATACAAGTCTTTGGTATACATGTAACTTTACCATTTATTAAAGAAAAAACTGTGCATGACAAGGAACAGCATGTGTTTGTTTGTTTTTACTGCAAGAGTTAGATCTTGACTAAAGGTTTGGCACTGAGGAGCATGAAGCATCTTCCTTGCTTCTCAGGGTTGATCTGTCCTTCTGTTTATACTTCCAGTTCCAAGGGTGCTGCTCCAAATAAATACATAGTACAAGATGGCAGAAGTACGCTCAGGGTCATTTCCGAAATTGTTAGAATGACTGTACAAATCCCAAACCAAAATTCATCTGACAATTTTTCACAAGCCTCAACTCAGCAGCTCAAACAATAGTTTTTAAAGTCAAACATTTTACAACATGTTTAGGAGCGACAGACAGAAAATATTAAAAGGTTTTGATATCCACAGTTAAACCATCATGTTTCTTTTAGAGCTCTCAAAAAGGGCCCAAAACAACACTCAAACAATAAGGGAAAGACTGACACCTGAGGTTGTCTTCTGACTTTCACATACCTGCACATACTCACAAACACTGGTGTATAAGCACACATGACAGTGCACGGGCACTCCCCCCCCCCTCCCCCAGTGTGGGACTAGGCCAGGAGGAGCAGGTAGTGGAAGATCAAGGAACTTTCCTGAAATCGGGAAGGATATATTGAGAGATCATGAGCTTCATCACCACAGTAGGTTTGTGTGGATGATAGAGGAATGAGGGAAGGTGAGGCTGGAGGCAAGGAATTCCGACAGGAATAGGTCTGTCCACTGGTCTCAGTGACAGATGTTCACTTGTGGGAGACAAAGACATGGGGGAGAGTTGGGAAAGGGACTCGTGGTCATTAGTTGGTCCTCATACCATCCTTTCTGCCTTCAGGTCTTGCTTGAAGTTGGAGCAGTGAAGCCTCCCCGCCCATCCGTGTGATTCAGATCCACTGGCCAGCTCCACTTCACTTCCTGTTGAGTGCACCTTCTTCTTGGACTTAAGGGCCCAGAGGTGGGGGGTGCGGACTTCTTCAAGCACTGAGTTGATGTTATGTGTGGTTCCTGTCTGAAATGCTTAAATGTGCTTTGTAAGCCTTCGGGCATTTAATAAGCTTTCAGACTCTTCTCATAATGTAGATCTGTTCCTTAGCTTGCATAGTATGTTCTTGTACCCCCATCCCTTATTCCTTTGGAAGCTGATGCTATTCAATGTATCTTCTGTGGATAGCACTGTGCAATTTAATGTGACCAGTCTGTCGGTGGGGCTCTGAGTGGGTTAGTATACCATTGTTTGCATTTGTTCTGTGATTGCATATGTGCCCAGGCACCCCTGTACTTGTATGTGGAGAAGTTTCAACTTGTGTCTAGGCTTGTATATTTGAACAAATAATAAAGCATTGGTAGGAGACACTGCCCAGGTCTTCACTGTAACTGGCTACACCTTCCCCAGTGGTCTCTCTTCTGGGACTCTGAACCTGCCACATGTTCCAAACCTTAACCACGCTACCTCACTCCTTCATGTATTCAAAACCTGTACCACAATGGAGACTCTTACACCTTACCAAGCTGGACTGTCAGCATGAAATTTAGCCTTGGCATCCTCTGGACCACAGCTTCGGTGAGCTGGTCCTGAGGAAATAATCCCAGAAGATTTCACCTCTGTGAGGCTGCTCCCCTTGGTCACAGGTGCTTTTTCAGCCCCATCTGACCAGCATCAATTATTCTTGTAAAGCAAAAGTTTCACTTTAGTGGTACTTTTGTCTTGTAAAGTACAGTTCATTAATCAATTCCAAACGACTATATAAAGCCCATATTGTCAACTCAACATTTTGCCTATGCAGCCCCAATTGAGGGTTTCTGAAGAATCATGTTGGTTTAGAGGACCTTGTTTTCTTGGTGTGTACAGTACCTCTGTCTCTTACACTCTTTTTGCCTCCTTTTAAGCACAGTGCCCTGAGCTCTAAAAGGAGGAAATAGATAAAGACAGCCCATTTACATCTGAGTGTCCCAGGGTCTCTCATGCTGTGGATAATGTCTAGATGTGGGTCTCTGTACTTGTTCCCATTTGCTGCAGGAGGAAGCTTCTCTGATGATGGACAAGGAACTCACTGACCTATGAGTATAGCTAAATGTAACTAGGAGTCCATACACACACACACACACACACACACACACACACACATATGGCAATAGTATTTGGATTCCCCCTAGGTCCCTAGGCTATATAATCTCAGGCTCTTTTCGCCCAAGCAGTATCCAGTATGGGTTCCATCTCGAGGAGTCAGCCTTAAGTCAAATCAGATATTGGTTGGTTACTTCCACAAGATCTGTGCCACCATTGTCCTAGCATATCTTGCAGGCAGGACACTCTTACAGATCAAAGGGTCTGTGGCTGGGTTAGTGTTTACGTTTCTCCTTTGGTGTCATGGAGAGTACCTTCCTGTACCAAAGACACTAGAAAGTATGGGTAAAGGCTCTATGTGTTTTGATTCTCTGATTTCTTTCTCCATCCACTTTCAGGTGTAAGATCTCACCCGTGTACTTAGATTTTGTTTTTTAATATAGGTACTTAATGTCATGAACTTGCCTCTTAGAACCGTTCTCAGTGTGTCCCATTAGGTTGGGTATGTTGGTTATACATTCTTATTCAGTTCTAGAAAGTCTTTGTTTTCTTTCTTCATTTCTGCCTTGACCCATTTTTCAGTCAGTAGAGAGTTGTTCCATTTCCACAAGTTTGTAAGCTTTATGTTGTTTCTGTTGATACCAGTGGTGATCAGATAGGATGCAGGGTGTTATTTCCATTTTCTTGTATCTGTTGAGTCTTTGTTGGTGTTCCAGTATAGGGTCAGTTTTGGAGAAAGTTCCATGAGGTGCTGAGGAGAAGGTGTATTATTTTGTGTTTGGATATAATGATCTGAGGATATCCTTTTTATATCATAGGTCCTTTTGATTTATAACATCAGATAGATCCAACTTTTCTCTCTTTAGTTTCTGTCTGTATGATCTGTATGTTGTTCAGAATGGTTTATTCAAGTCTCCCAAACTCAGGGTGTGACTCCTGGAGGGAGGCCTTTCCTGTCTACTGGTGCTCACCGAAATGGTCCTGCCTGCACTGAGGGACAGACTGAGCTTTGGATCCTCCCGTGGTGGTTCCGCAACCGGCCTCCATTTGGAGGCGACATGGTGTGGGGTGTGGGGTGCACGGTGCACACACTCTCACCTACATCTACTTGCTAGGATCTAATGTGTCCTTTCAGAAACAAGCGACCCAGTTCGGCATGGACCACCCTCCATCCTCACATCGTGTTGTCTCATTCAGCAGCCATCTTAAACCCCACAGAACACTTGCCAATTTCTGGGAACACTGTGTTCCATCTTTTGGAGACTGGCTCTGACTTTTCTTTTCTATCTCAGGGATAAAAAGTCTCTCACTTTCTCTCACAGATCTACATTCCGTTATTTTATTTTTCTTTCCTTATTTATTGATTTATTATTTTCTTTTTTTATCTTTATTTTTGTCACTCCAAAGCAAGACGGACATGGTTTCTGCTAGGCAACATCTGTGAATCTTGTTTCTCAGACCCACATGTAAGTCGCCTGTCCCTTGTCTTTTGTCCTTCCATGTATATGTGAGAATCTGCATGCCAGTTCCTCAGTAAACTCGGTTTAAAACCAGTTTGGATTGGGTTATCATTGATTCGGGACATTGCCTATCAGAAAACCAGCTATCCACGGGATACCAGGCCTTCCTAGTGCTCAGCTCGGCATGTCTCTCTCCCTTTACATGGAGCTGACAGTTTGGTTGTTTCTGCATTTGCTTCTGGTTTCATGGTTTGTGAAGAGGCAGTCCATCGTTTTATAGCATTTACTGTTATGGCGAAGAGGTGTGATGAGTGAAACAGTACCCCCTTTTTTTCAGGGCAGGCCTGATGTTAGGGAAGGAGAGCTAAGAGGGTAGTACAGGCAGAGAAAGGCAGAGAGCTGGAGCGAGTAGATAAGAAGAGGCAGGCCATGACCACGTGGAGAGAGGGGGGAAGGGAATTCAGAAAGAGGGGAAGCAAGAGGACAAGAGAGAGAAGCAAGAGTAAGAGAAGGAGGAGGGGTCAAGCAGCCCCTTTTATAGTTGACCAGGCCTACCTGGGTGTTGCCAGGTAACTGTGGGGGTTGAATTCAGACAGAATACCAGGAGCTTGGGGCCTTGCCCTGTGGGACTGATGGCCACAGAATTATGGAGCTGAGGCTTTGTGTCAGGAGCCTAGTGACTGGGGACATGGCAAACTCCTTCCATCTCTTGCACGAACACCTGCTGTGTCTCTGGAGTTTAAACATAGCTCAACCAGAAAACAGGCTGCCTTTCATGGTCCCACAGTGTAGGTATCAAATATATATGTATTTTATCCCATCTGTGTCTCTTTCTCCAAACTCTACCAACACTTACTTTAGTCATGTAAGAGAACTATGATTTTGTGGCACGTGGACAGGAAAAAGCAAAAGAGATACTAAGATAAACATGAAATTAGCCAGTTACCAGAAAAAGCCTAGAACTACGCCCAACCAGGGCTATAAGTAAGGAAACAGAGCATATACCTGGATAGAAGGATGCAGGTTATACAAATGTGGGGAATGGCTGGTGATTTGTAAATCACATATAACGATGCCTAATACCTGGGACTTGACGCTGTTGAGTATTAGAACTGTCACATCTTTATAGACCACTTCCTTTCTCAGGAATGCATATCTCTTTATTAATAAACCTTATTTATTTCACTATCCATGTGTCTCTGGTCTAGTTCTTTGTTTTAGCACACAAGAGCCTGAAAGTCTCTCTTATCCATTACTGTAATAGGAAGTGAGCCCTCAGCCAGGAGGTAGTGAAGACTGGAGACAGAAACTGACCATGCAGTTCAGAAATAGGGATTCTGAAAGTTCAAAGTCTCAGCCTTGTCCTTAGGCAGAAGTAGGAATCATTCTTGGTTCTCCAGCCAGAAAAAAGGTCTGGTTGTTTTGTTTGTTTGGTTGCTTGGATTCCATCTCTTTTCCTATATAACCGACCACTCTCTGGACATGGAGAGATGGCAGAAACTCTAGTCAATCTAGGCATCAGTCCTGATTTAAAATTGGCTTTCTAAACACTCATGGTGAAAATTGGTTATATCTAGTCCCCAAGTTAAGTTAATCTTCTAGATGATTTTAGGGACTTTTGAAAGGATAATATTACAGTGGTCTTGGAGAACATTGAGGATAGACATTGGGACTTTGTTGAAGCCTATTAGAGAAAAGCTATTTACTCCTGGTCAAAGGAATTGAAACTACCTCTGATCCCTTGTAGAAACATGACTTTCTGACTTGCCCCAAAGATTATAACACTGCATAACACTGTGTCCTCCATTAAAAGTTACTTTAACAATGGTCTCTGTCTCATGAAAAAGAAGGTTCTTTGTTCACAGGAGAGAAGTTACACGTATCTGTGCATAGATTTAAGGATACATATTTAGAATGTGTTTGTAAACACAACTAGTTTTAAAATGTGGCAATTATACAGGTTCTCCTCTAAGGTCTATGAACTTCACCAGTCAAGCCTAAGTTGTCTAAATTTACATGATTAGGCATGAATTCCCTTCTATTGAGCATGCCTTACATGCTAAACTAGATAAAAATGCAGAAAACAATTGACTGTGGGATTCCAGTCCTCAATTTATACATCTACAACACAACATAACAGAGCATATGATGTAAAAATTGTAATAACCAGAGGACCAGACATCTGTGCTGAAAGATAGGGTTTCTTTTTCTAGAAATGTAGGAAGTAAAATAGAGAGGTATGTTGTAGCTAGACTTGGCTACTTTGTGTGTTCTGTCTTCCACCCTTCTCCATACTTTTTCTTCCACAATTGAAACCCCTAATAGTAGATAACAGAGAAGAAAGGGTAGAGAGAAAAAGAAAGAGATCCCTGAAAAATGTCAGAAATTAGAAAGAGGGCAACGTTATTCTTAGACTACTTCCTGTTGATTGAGAGGGTCAAGTTTCTTGGGGCAAGTTTGATCTTCACCTGCAGAAAATCTACTTTCTTCTTGTTATTTTTTTCTTTGTGTATGACTACTTAACAAACCATGACCAACAACAACCAACAACCAACAAATATCCATGAACAAGCCACCACCTTTCTCAGGGCCCTAGCATTTATATACTCTCTCACAATTCCCAGAATTCCAAGCATCAGACAGTCACAGAAACTATCTGCAGCTGGCAAAATCATACCCCTAGGCAGGATGCATATCATAGTCAGTTGCTGTGGATAATCTAAACCACCTGCATATCCCATACATGGGATTAAAACAAAAAACATATTCTTATAATATTTCTGTAATTTTAAAGAATCCCATAATCCTCACTACATTTTTGTTTTAAGCAATTAATTGTGCTGTGTATAACAGGTAATTAATTGTAAGTGGGACATCTTCAATGAAATAAGAACTTTGGGGGTCAGTAGCAAGGGTTTTCAGGAGACCTCTTTTGCATGATTCTAATCTTTATCAGTTTGATCATATTCACAGCTTTTCATTTCTTGTGGAAATATAAACAAATATATATTGCCCCAAACAAAACTTTTGCAGGATTCTATTTGGCTGTTAACACATCCTGACAGTATATAGACTGATTTAATTAGTTGTTTTTCTATGATCCAGTCTCTCAGTTGCTGTTGTTCCTTTTTCATTAACATTCAGAAAATGTAAAGTTAACAGACAACTAATCTTACCCTGGAGGTCTTTATTCTTTCTTTTGTTTGAAAAGCATTTTTTCAGGTATGATTAGATATTGCTTCAATTGCTAGTACTTGTAGGATTGTATGGTATACTTGTAATTACTTTATACTATAATATGCAATAATATATTATATATTATAGTATACAAAGAACTGTTTAATTTTGCTGGAGAACTGTATGAGGGCAGTCTAAGTCTTAATATGAACAAGTATACCTATAATAGCCTTCCAGTAAATATGTAATTACAAAAGCAGCCATTTCAAAAATCAAAGCAGTTGCCCAATGAAGCCCTGAACAAGAATCAATGATATTGTGTGCAAACTTTAGTTTTCCAAATCCTACAAATGAAACATGTGCACGTACCAATTTCATTTCTTTTGGTACCCCCAGGTTTACTGCCAGTGGGTAAGGGAAATGGTGAAGCCCTGTTAATATCTGACAAAACACACTGCAAAAGCAAAACAAAGTCAAACATATAGGCAGGGAAACTGCATAATCATCAAAGAAAAGAAAATCCACCAAGAGAACATTGTAATTCTTAACATCTTAACTATCTCCTGAATTTCAGTGGTCAGAGCCCTCCCTGGTGGCCACGTCTCCTTTGGCGGGGAAGGAGCTTAGATGTCTGGAGCTCAGATCTGCTTCCTGGCTGAAGATGAAGGCCTGAAACGAGGCCTGTCCCAGAAGCTATGTTGCTTCTGCAGTCTGCAGGCTTTCCTGTTCAGACTGGTCTCTGAGGGACCCGGGATACAAGATGGCTCTCTGTCCACCCCCCCCAAAAAAAACATTTTATAGCCATAATCTTACATTGGTTGAAATCTTTGTATTTTGAAGTGGAATTGAGGTTCTATTTTGTTATATTGGGACAGAATTTTGTATATTGATACAGAAATAAGGTTACTTTTATATATTGGTGTAGGTTATTGTATATAGACACAAATTTAAGTTTATTTTAAATAAATGTAATGTACATATATATTTAGCATTTGTTTGAGGTATTGTACTTATATAATTCTTAAAGATGCAACATAAAGTTATAGAAAAAGTCCTTTTGAAAGATGCTATTGTAAGTTGTTAGGGGTGCTAAAAATTCAAGTTATGAATTATTTGGGATGGTTAGTAAATAAAAATTAACAGTGAGATAGCCAAACTCATATTCATATTTAAATACTAGTTTAGTTAATTACAATAAAACATTTTAAAGGTTATTCAGGAGGTAAATAGATAAGAATAGAGAATGTTTGACAATTTAGATATTAGATAGATAACAATTCAGATATTATATAGATAAATAGATAGCATTCAAGAACCTCAGAGATCCACAGAATAAGGCATTTCAAATTATTTCATTATTAAAATATATTTGGACTATGAGACACATTTGCTCCTGACAGTACCCACATTGTACTTCAAAGAAGATAGTGAGCATCAAAAGCCTCCATATGAAGTTGCTTCAACTGTGGCAAGCTAACCACCTAAATTCATCTGTAGACAAAATGGTGTTCATAAAAGACAAACAGAGACAGTGAGTTTGACTGCCAAGCTGTGCCAAGACAGTGTAAGCAAATCCTTCATAATCCTGC
This sequence comes from Mus musculus, assembly GCF_000001635.26. Classification (NCBI taxonomy): domain Eukaryota; kingdom Metazoa; phylum Chordata; class Mammalia; order Rodentia; family Muridae; genus Mus; species Mus musculus. The sequence continues at coordinate 102,816,886 of NC_000086.7, forward strand.
TTCACTTAAGGTCTGTCAGAAGTTCTGGGCTAAGAAGTTGTTTTTAGAATGGTAGTACAAGTTACTATAGAAAATGATTTAGATACAGAACTCTAAACTCGCCAAGATGGGATTAATGTAAGAATACATTAAGTTGCCAAATATAAATGGACTGGACATTATAAATGTAAATCTTCTGCAAAATTTTCATAATTATCTCCATTGCTTTTTATTGTATTCAGTTAATATTTGAGAAAAGAGCCCTTTATTGGGCTTAAAAATGAATTGTAGAGAGAATATCTTAGTCTTATGGATAGGGCACCCATCAATAATAAATCTGATAGTCTATGGCTTAGGCAGAATATAGAAGACAGAACATCCAGAAGGCAGACAGAATTCTGGGATAGAGCCATTCAGGAGATCCACACAGGGAAATGTGAGAAGACAGATGCATGGTACCTGAGCATGGGTAACCGGACACATGACAGAATGTAGATCAAAATAAATGGATTATTTTAAGTTATGATTCTAGTCAGAGAAGAGCTTAGCTATATGGGCAAGGTATTTGTAAATATATTTTGAGTCTGAGCCTTATTTTTGGGAACATAGGACTGGGACAAAGAATCAGATGTAATTTCAACATCTAAGAAGTTTTATAATTGTTGCTGTATACCATGTGGTCATATTAAGATGGTGAAGTCACATGGCAGGTTGCAAGCCATGTAGCTGACATGCTTGATATATAAATATATATATATATATATATATATATATATATATATATATATATATATATATATTCCTCCACTGGCTTAACATTTTATACACACACACACACACACACACACACACACACCACAATGAGAGTTGCATCCAAATCATATGCAAATATACACATATGGAGTTAAACCCAACTTACATACACACAGAGTTGAATTTGATTACATATATACACATATATGTTCTTAACAAGAGCAGAAAAAAGACAAATATTGTTCCAGATTGTACAAGTTTTAACTTGTATATTAGCACATAGAGTTCAAACATTTCATTTTAGAAAAATATTTTTATTTGAAAAATATTTTAATGAGAATTTTATACATAAATATTTTTCCTACATCATTGTTACATACTTTCCTGTACCATTTGAATTCCTACTAAAACGCTTAAATTTAATACATATTCATATATGTATTTATTATATGTGTATATACATATATATATTTTCACACATATATAGGTATATATATGTTTGTACGCACACACACATATATATACATATATATGTACTACTGAGATAATTTTTTGTTGCTCATAAATAAATGTGTTTAGAGCTTAAATCATTTACATATTATTCAATGACTTTATATTTAGTATTGTGTTTCAGCATTTAAAGATTGTTTTAATTTTTCTTAGTGTACATTGTCACATATATGCATCATATTTGGAAAGATGGGGACAGTGAGGCTCATGTAAACTGTACCTGGTGTTTTACAGATTGGAAAGAGAGCACTATGCACAAGCATGAGACCAGGCCCCCCAAAACCCCACGGGAGATAAGAAGACCCTGTTGCTTATGGGAGTTGCTTTGAGAAGCTACTTCCCAGGCCCCCTGTACCGTGTCCTAATGACATGAGTTCCATCCCCAAATCTACCATGACTACCCATAAGACCTTGGGATTAACATCTTCTTACCTTTCAGTTTGAACTGAAAATTAAAGGTAAGCCTCACTGGTCTTCAGGGTCTTCAAGTTCTGACATCCTGGGTTCCCCTGCTCCTCCTACAACACTCCCATCTCTCCTTGAGTCATGCTTGACCTGACACCCAAATTCCTACTGTTGTCTCTACTCCTGCAGGGAAGTTCCCAAGGCACTCTGATGCGCAGCAAGCCACAAGAACCTTCCGTTCTGCCTTATGCTCCAGTGACCCAGCAGCAGCAATCTGTGATTTCTTATTCAGCAAAGAACCTCGGTCCCATTGCCAGGCCCAAAAGGTGAGTTGAGTAAGGATTAAGAGCCAGATGGGTCTCATAGTACTCTATGCTGAAACTATGGTATGGTTGATGCCACGGGAGGTGGATGAAGGAGAAAGAAGGAGGAAAAGGAAGAAGAAATGTAGAGGTGAAAGAGGCAGCACCTCAGAAGGAGAAGGGAAGGGAGGACCACTCCTGTGCTTGAGGTGTCCTAATATTGAGAGTTTGGATAAGTATTTCATTTTCCCAAGAATATGGTTTCCAGTACTCATTCTGGGAAACCAGTTACATTTACAACACTGACAACAGGACTAGAAGAAGGCCTACCACACAGTAAGCCCTCATCACGCTTGGCCTCTTATTCGATGTGACTATAGATGGACATGGGAGAAGATCCTGTTGGGATGTGAAGTCGTGATGGGAATGGGCCACAGAGACCCAGAGGAAGGGTGAAGGCCAGCAGAGAAAACTTCCTAGAGAAGATCCTGGCTTGTCCTTCATAACCAGTGAGGACTGGGCAAAATGGAAGCAAGAGTCAGTCCCTGAGAAGGGAGGGTACTCTTATCTCTCCAGATGCTTTGCAGACTAGAGTACAGTCACCTTGGATTCTTCATCATCTTCAAGGTAGCCCTGGGAGGAAAGAATTTCAAGAAAAATATAGAAGTTTGACAAGGAAGCAGGCTAAGAGGGCGCCTAGATAAAAAAAAAAGACCAACATTTTCAAGCTATTCAGATTTCCCCAGCCTGATTTCCAAAGCTCTGGTCCTCCAAGTGTTCTGGTAGGAGTTGTCCACCAGAGGGTTTAATCCCCTGGCCACTCCTCTCCTTGTTTCCAGATACTCAAGTGTTATCATGCAAAAGTGTACAGTCCCTCAGCCTCTTCTACTGCAGCCACAGGTCCTGACAAAGTAGTGGGTCCAGGTCCCCTGGAGGGAATGAGTTTAGTGGATGGGAAGAACAGAAAGCTGGGGGGAGGGTGGGTGTTGCTTGGAGGAGCTGGGCACTTGAAGGGCCTCTGTGCAGGTGGGAGGAGGTGTTGCTTCCAAGGTGTCATTCTCTAATGTCATTTCCTTTGCAGGTCCCTAATGCCACCAAGCACGATTCTGTTGCTGCTGCCGTAGAGTGGCAGAGGAAGCTGGAGGCTGCTGAGGCTCTGTTGGCTCTGAGAAACTCTCCTCTGCCTTCTCCTGTTTCTGCCTCTCCAAAAAGGCATGGCAAAATGACCAATAGCTATCTATGGAACACAAGGTAGGGAGAGTTGGGGAGTTGGAGGAGTTGTAATTTAGTTATACCTGGGAACTTTGAAACTGAGCTGTCTAGGCTCAGACACTTAACTTCCTCACTCTGACTTAAGAGATGGTATTCCAGGGGCTGCTAGGGGAATCTTCAGTCAGCAACAGTTGCTCAACAGCAAATGGACAGTGTCTGACCCCAAAACAAAACAGAACAAAACTACTACAATTGCCACAACAACAACAACAACAATAACAACAACCCAGTAGACTGAGGCCTCCAACGTGGCCAGTTTTTACCTGAGTGCAAGAGCATATCACATAGAAGGAATGGAATTGGTCATGACTCCCATCACAGGTCAACATCCCCAGTTCACTGTCAACTGAGGAGGCCTGGGAGCTCATGCATAGGAAGGATGGTTTGAAAGGGATGGAGGGCTTGATGTTGACGTCAGCAACTTTGTCTGTATAGATTGGAGCTTGGGTACCTACTAGTCATGAGCTCAGAGGAGAATTCCACAGCTGGAGATACTGGAGAGGAAGGCTGGGCCCTGATGACAAAATACCACAAAATCAAATAAAACCAAACAAAAGTAAAACAAAACAACAACAAAGTACAACCTCATGAAGTGTGTTACTGGGAAGCCACTTGGTGGTAGACATACTGGAATAAAGAGCAATGAATGAAAGTGGAGACTTTGCTTGTCACAGAGGTCTGGAAGAATTGGGGATGTAGGCCGGACTGAAATCTAGGGGAAGAGTATGAGGAGGTGCACAACTTCCTTGACTACACTATTGCATATGCCAGCAAGATTTTGCTGACAGGACCCTTATATAGTTGTCTCTTGTGAGGCTATGCAAGTGCCTGGCAAATACAGAAGTGGATGCTCACAGTCATCTATTGGATGGAACACAGGGCCCCTAGTGAATGAGCTAGAGCAAGTACCCAAAGAGCTGAAGGTGTCTGCAACCCTAAGGATGAACAACTATATAAAGATCATGGCATAAGAAGAAGAAGAAAGACAAGAGGGAAATACAACAGACATTGGAGGAAGGAAGAGACTAAGGCCCCTGGGCCCTATTTTCATGAGGCCAGGTGCCTTTGTATCAGGGGTCTTCAGACCTGACATTCTCCATTTCAAGTGTCTCATAATTCATGAGTCTCTGACTGGTATATTTTAGTTCTCCTTGTATATCTGAAAATGTCCACTGTTAAGCTTTTTGATATGTCTCCCATTTTCAAGTAGAGTCACAGTTCACAGTTTGAAACCCTCACCTCTGTACTATTTTTACTCTCATATGTTACATGGCCTCAATGATTACTCTGAACATATCCTTCATTTCAGAGCATTGTTACAGTGGGTTCATTTGAAAAGGAAGTGTTAAGGTAAAAAATCTAACCCATGTTTGCTACTATAGGATCTACACATGCAGTATGTGTGAGCTTTTGTCTCTGGTGAGGATGACATTGTTGGGCCTGCTCTCTTGTTCTTTTCTTCACTCACTCTTTCAGTAATCCTTCAGGTGATACTGTGGAATCTTTCTATGATGCAGAGAAGGCCTCCAAGATGCTTATGTCTGATTCATATTAATGCCTTTAATGAATTTCCACCAAAGCCTGAAATACCCACAATACCCACTGTCTAGAAATCCTGTTCTTTCGGTGATGTAAGTCTTCATAGTCTTTCCAACTCTGCACCGAGAAGATGATGCTTTCGTGTGTATGTGTGTGTGTGTGTGTGTGTGTGTGTGTGTGTGTGTGTGTGTGTTGCATGCATTGTATGAGGAGTATATTTGCCTCTTTATGTGTTGTATGCATGTGTACGGATGGTCTTGCCTGGCTATGTGTTTATGTGTGTGGATGTAGGCCAGGGAAGTATGTTGAGTGTTTACTTATATCACACACTACCTTAAAATATTGTATTTTATGTGTATAAGTGTTTGGCTTGCAAGTGTGTGTGAATATATATACCATGTGTGTGTCTGGTGCCCTTGGAAGTCAGAAGTAGCATTAGGATGCTCTGGAACTGGAGTTTTGGATGTGACCAACTACAACTTGTGTGCTAGGAAGAGAACCTGGGTCCTCTGCAAGAGCAGCCAGTGCTGTTATCCACTGAGCCATGTCTTCAGCCCCTCCATGTTATTTTTTAAAGGGACTCTCACTAAACCTAGACCTTGCCATCTATGCATCACCTCACCCTCACTGTCAGTGCAAATATAAGCTGATGCAGCCACTGTGGGGGATCAGTGTGCAGGTTTCCCAAAGAGTTCAAACTATAAGTTTGCATATGACAAACAGCAGCTGTGTCACTTCTAGGTGTGTAGCCACCATCTCCTATCTCTAAGAGAACTGGATGTCTATGCTAACTGTTACTCAATTCTACAGTAATGAGGAAATGTAACCAGTGTGGATGGCCATCAACAGGTTAATGTGTAGTGAATATATAGTAATACATAAAATCAGATTTTGTTCAGCTATAAGGGAAATTTACCAGAAAATGGAAAGAATTGGAAGATACTATACTTTGAGGAAATCTACGTGAGATATACAGTACTTCAGGTTAATCTCATAATTGGATCCTTTTAACACACACACAAACACACACACACACACACACACACACACACACATGCACACATGAGTTTAGGCAGAGATAAGAAAATTAAAAAGAGCCCATGAGAGGGGGAAAAAGAATATTCAAGGCGAGGATAAAGAAGATAATAGAATATCTGTGACATGAAAGTGGAAGGGGGGTTTTGAGATCAATATGTGTACACGTGGGGAGAGGGACAAGGAGCTGGGATAGAGAAGCCGGTGTGTGCAAACAGTCCAAGAGAGCTAGATATGCATCAAACAGACATAGGGAAACACATTTACCTACATCAGAATATAAAAATATATCAATAATCATTTTTCTGGTAGAACTAGCTTGTTTTCTTGAAAGATTTTTATTCTGATGATATGTGAATTTTCTTTTTTAAAAAAGGACTCGACACGTTGTGATGTGGCCTAAAAGGGCCAGAATATAGTTATCCTGCTGAGTGAACCTTGAGAACAGCTGTGTTTCCAGGCAGAAGTTACTATGAATATTTGCTTGAGTGTGTGTGTGTGTGTGTGTGTGTGTGTGTGTGTGTGTGTGTGCATATGCATGTGCACAGGAGCACCTCATGCATGCCTGGTCCCTGCAAAGGTTAGTAAAAGGAATCATTGGTGTCACAGATCATTGGAAACTGCAATGTGTGTGCTGCAAACTGTACTGGGCCCTCTCCATGAGCAACAAGTGTTCTTAAATGCTGAACGATCTCTCTAGTCCCTGTCTTCTTCTAGTCTTCTGTCTTCTAGTTTTCTGTGTTGTTTATGGATTATCGTCTGGACACTTCTTCCTGTGCCACTGACTGTAGTGCAAAGAGTATAGCTAAAAAGGATCGAGGAGACTGGATATTCCCTTTTTCTCAGCCTCGCTACACTTGTTTGAGATCTTGGAGGCCGAGGAAGGCTATGGTAGCTGGAGCTTCTTACATTTAAGTAAGGCAAACAAACAGTGTTCGTAGACATGCCCAGGGACCTCTGCTCTGAGGTCTGCTGTGTGCTCCTGGTACTAAGCTACAAGTAATTTAAAAACAGGTTTTCTAATTTGAGTATCATGGCGAGGAGCCCATAGTGAAGCAAACTGGTTCATTATGGTAGGTAGGAAGGGAGAGGGTGCAAAGTCAAGGCACCTGCTGAGGACATCCTTTCATAGCCTACTTCCCTCAAGTCGTCCTTAACCCTTTCTACTATGTTCCTATAGACCATCGAAGTATTGCCTTGGTTTCTTTTCCTGTTGCTGTGCTGCAATATCCTGATCAAAGAAACTCAGGGGAGAAAGGATTTATTTCACGTCCAAGCTCAAGGATACAGAAGTCAAAGCAGCAGCAGGAGCCTGGGACAGTTGACCACACCACATCCATTATTAGGGAGCATAGACAGGTGGCTCTTGCTTATTTACTTTTCTCTCTTTATATAGTCCAGGGTGCTAGCCAGGGGAAGGTGCTGCCCACAGTTGGCAGAACATTTCCTCTCTATTAACACAATCAAGATAATCCCTCAGTGGCATGCCCAGAAGCCATTTCTCAAGGAATTTTAGATTCTGCCCAGTTGATAACATTAGCCAACTGTGTAGGAATCTACAATAATTCATTCACAATGTCAGAGACCTCCCGAGTCATTCACCTGCCAAAGGTTTCACTGCTGATGGCAGCTGCCTTGAGGACCAAGCCATTCAAGTCATAAGATTTTGGCAGACCTTTAAAAGTTCCAATCTATAACATTTCTTTATTACATGTTTGAATTGGTATGTTAATGTTTGTGTCACATGGGCAAGTAATAGTTTTACTGAACAGAATTTAGCTCATGTTGATAGAGGTTCACTTTCAGTACTAGACATAAATTAAACTATCTAAAGCCCTGGACCAGTGGTTCCCAACTTTCCTAATACTGTGGCCCCTTAATGCAGTTCCTCAACTTATGGTGCCCCCAGCCACTGGTACGTGATACTGAAAGCCTGGAGGATTCCTAAAGGTGGAATTAACTGGGTTCTAATGTCAGTGAATGATGATAACATAAGTGGTCACACCAGCAGTGTCAGCACTAGAAACGTGCCAGGAACACAAAGGCAAGCCAACTGAAAGCCAAACCTTTCCCTTCTTTCTATCTGGGCAGCTTGTAGATGGAGCTGTCCACATTCAAGTTGGGCTTTCCTATTAAAAATATGCTTCTCAAGAAACTCCCTCACAGGCTTATATCACGGGTGATTATAGATCTTGTAGGGTTGATAATACACACATATAAAAGCACAATATGTTACACACATACACACCATACACACACACCACACTTACACAATATAAAACTATATATAGCACCACTCTCTATTCCCATAGTCTTTTGTTAATATCAACAATTTGTTTTCGTGGTGCTCCAATTAATTGTTTCATAGAGATTGGAAATACTATGGCCTGTTTTATTTCATGTGTATTTATGTTTTTCTTTCATGTATGTCCACAGGAGGCAGTCGAAGCTATCAGATCTAAAAGAACTTAAGTTTGAGACATTGGTTAGATGCACGTAAGTGCTAGTAATTGACCTGAGTTCTCTAGGAAAGCAGTTAATACCTCCTTAATGCCTAGGGATCTTCTCTCTCTCCCTCCTCTCTCCCTCTCCCTCCCCCTCCCCCTCTATACACCTCTCTCTCTCTCTCTCTCTCTCTCTCTCTCTCTCTCTATCTCTCCCTCTTGCTCTCTCACCTTCTATTGTCTCCTGAGAGTTCATTTTCATAGTTTTTAGGAAAGTTCTGCCCATGATACTTTTCCTCATTTTTTCCTTTATTTAGCAACCACTTTAACAAGCAGAGCTATGAGGACGTGGATGTTCCTGTGGCTGGGAATGCTTCCACTCGTGAAGAGCTACATTGGGGAATTATGTCTGTGTTCCTGAAACCCATGCCATTGAAGCATTCAAGTGTTTCCTGGATTCTTTACATCTAATGCTTCACTACAATTGCCTTTTTTCTATGCTGCTTCAGCAAAAGGGATTGTTGTGTTTTCAGATGATTCAAAATATTTCACAGATGAGTGATTGTGTTCAGCTGTATTTACTAAAGCTAATGCTACCTGGATTCGAGGGGTGTGGCCTGCCAGTATATCCAAGGGCAATGGCACTATACCCTCTCAACCTAGATGGGCCCCCCTTCCTTTTTTAGGAGTGTTCCTGATTCCCTTCCAACTTGGGCAGTGCCCCTAATATGTATGGTTGTTATGTGGGGTGAATGGTAGTTGCACTGATCCCTAGCCTCAGGGCTGATGGGAGCCCTGGGATGTATGCTTATAATAGTGTGTGTGTTGTGTGTTTGGTGTATGTGTCAGGTGCAGCATGTGCAGGCCCTCACTTCTGCCATGGTGGCACAGGCCTTTGCCACAGTGGAGGCGGGACAATCTCTTCAGATTTGGCTTGCTGCTCTAAAGAAATAATGCTGCGTTAAGCCGTGGGTTGCAAGGCTAAGCAGTGCACCAGAGGATAGCTAGCTGTTGGCATCCTGTGGAAGGCACGTCTGATTGCATGAAGCTTCAGTGTCCTAGTTCCCTTCCCCCAGGAAAAAAACGACACAGGAGCTGGCCAAGACCTCTCTGGGTGATGAACCCAAGGGATGGTTTTGTGTAGGGCCCCTATGCTTGCACACGGGGGATCAGACCTCTACCTTCACCCATGAGGCTTGCTTGCAGCAATCAAAATTGGGCCATAGATTAATCCAACATCCTGACCTTCTGGTGCACCTGCCGCATGCAGACAGGACAATCTCCTCAAGTGTGGATTGGCATGATAGAGAAGTAGTCAATGACGGATAAGATTCCCTGGACGTGTCACCAACCTAAGACAGGGATCAAACCAATGCTGTTTGTCTCCTAAGGACAGGTAAGGGGCAATGCCGCAGGGGGCAATCTAAGACATACATTCTCTCTGCCAAAAAAGAAAAAAGGGGGAGATATGAGGAACAGGTGTGGCAGCAGTCCCAAGATGGAGCCCGGGACTGCAGCTAAGTCTTATGACTTGCAACTGACTTCCTCATACACCTGAAAATAAGCCAAGACCATTGTGAGAGCTGCGCAGGTGCACCATGATGCTGGCAGTGTAAACAAGTCCATATTTGGTGGAGACATGCCCCTGCCGCCCTGATTGGCTGAAGCTGTGTGCCTGGTAAGTTGGCATGGCCTGCCGTGAGTGGATGGGGGCTGAGAGTATATAAGCAGACCTCCCTGGGTTCCCGGGGTCCCCATAGTAGCATCGAGGCATTCCTGCAATAAAGGCTGTTGAGAAGAATCCAACCATGTTGTGTCTTCTTTGCCGGCCGAGGTGGGTGCAACAAAGCCTGGTCTCCTCATCTGAGACTACAAATATGGAGCTCAACACTGTGTAATAAAGAACACTGGGAGCTTGCCATGGGGCTCCTCTCTATAATCCCAGCACACAGAAGGCTGAGGCATGAAGACAGCTGAGATTAAACTACAGCCTGGGCATCACCCGTGCATTGGAGACCATCCAGAGTTGCATAGTAAGACCATGTTTCAATACAATGTTTATGGTCTAGAGAGATGGCTAGGCAGCTAAGAGCACAGGCTGCTGTTCCCGAGGATCTGGGCTTGGTTCCCAACACCCACATGGCAGCTACTAACCATCTACAATAAATTGAATCCCGGGGGTCCAAAAGCCCTTTGGGTTCCTGAGGGAATTGCACACCTGTGGTGCACAGACACATATGCATTTAAACCACCTAGACACAACAAATCAATCAGTCAATCTTGAAATAAATTTGAAAACATGACAAAAGAATGGGAAAAATTAGAAACCTAAAAACCTATGTGTGAGTCTGAGGTTAGGCAATATTCCAGTATCACTGCTCTACAGAAATGAAACATCAGGTTCTGTATAGGGTCTGCGTAACAACTATTCATACTTGCATGATATCAAGCCAAACAGAGCAAAGTGGTGTGTGTGTGTGTGTGTGTGTGTGTGTGTGTGTGTGTGTGTGTGTATCCACACTCCCCTGTCTGCACATTTCTGATGGAGCCAGAGATGGACTTTGAGTCTGTCGCTGTATCCGTCTCCACCAACCCACCCACCCACTCACCTTTTTTTTGTTGTTGTTTTTTTTTTGTTTTGTTTTGGTTTTTGGTTTTTGCAGACAGGGTTTCTCTGTGTAGCACTGGCTATCCTGGAACTCACTCTGTAGACTAGGCTGACTCGATTTCAGAAATCCGCATGCCTCTGCCTTCAAAAGTGCTGGGATTAAAATGATGAGCGAGCAATGCCCAGCCTTCTCCAGGTTTCTTGAGGTACCCCATTTCCCTGAACCTGGATCTCACTGATTTGCTTAAATGGGCAAGCAAGCCACAGGGACACTCATGTCTCTGACTCCCCAGTGTTTGGATTACAAGACCCTGCCTATAACCGGAAGTTTTATACGTGTTCCGGGGTTCTGACTCTGGTCCTCGCAGTTATTATGTACAGCCTGGATTATTGCTGACATTTTTTCCAGACAGGGTTTCTCTGTGCAGCCCTGGCTGTCCAGGAACTCTCTCTGTAGAATATGCTAGCTGCATCAAAATCGGGGCTTCAACTGCTTCTGTCTATCCAGTGCTGGGATGAGAGACAAGTGATAGTAAGGCACTGGCCTTAGCCCTGACCTGCTGCACTTTGGAGAGGTCAAGCAGGGCTTGGCAAGTAGGTAGCCGGAAACCCTGGCACCACAAAAATGGTGGAAATCCACGTAAAGGCCACTAGAGAGCACAATCTTGGTTTTGCTCTCACAGGAGTCACTGGGTGATTACAGGGAAGAACAGGGGTCACTGGGGTGTCAGTATGGGTCACAGAGGAGCCACAAGGTTGCTATGGAAGTTGTATGAGGGGAGCAAGCTCATTGGTCTAGAAACAGGTGCAGGGGAGAGAAAAGGAAGCCCTGGCAGCTCCTTGGCGTCGAACTGAGGTGGCAGCAGAAGGAAGTGCATCTTCCCTCACAACTCAACTTCTTGATTCTCAGCCGATGGACACTGAGGTAACTATATTAGAATAATATTGGCATCAAGAGTAAGATCGGCACATTCCCTGTCCTGATTCCCGCCTCACCTTACCACACCCCACCGCCCATCTCTGGGCACCCAATTTCTTCATCCTTCAGCCTACTCAAGCAGGTCCAGAGGGGCGAGGCCAGAGATGCACCTTAGCCCAGAACTGCCTAGCCTACCCTGTCCCCTCACTGGTGCTCTGGCTCCAAGGGTTCCCAGCTGTGCCACATGAGGGAAGCTACTGCTATTTTGGGCTCTGGTGGGGCAGAAAGGGATGACTGGGTTTCCTGAGGAGAACCTGTGCTCTTTTGAACTGCCACAGGACTACAGACACAAGGAGGGACTACCAAGAAAGAGGAGAAGTCATGTGCTCAGGTGCCATTAGTGAAGTGTGGGGAACCAAGTAAAAGTTTGGCCAGAGGCTGTGGCACCTGTTTTCATGACACAAGACAGACTACTTTTAAAAGTTTATTTTTATTGTTACTTTGCATGCATTGGCGTTGTGCCTGCATGTATGTGTGATGGCTTCAGAAACTTTGGAACTTCAGATAAATACAGTTGTGAGCCAACATAGAGTTGTTGGGAACTGAACCCAGGTGTTCTGGAAGAGCAGCCAGAGCTCTTAACAGTTGAGCCACCTCTCCAGACCAGAGAGAGACAGACAGACAGAGAGAGAGACAGAGAGAGAGACAGAGAGAGACAGAGAGAGACAGAGAGAGACAGAGAGACAGAGACATAGAGAGATAGAGAGAGAAAGAGAGACAGTGTCAGAGACAAAGACAGATAGAGCGAGACAGAGAGACAGAGAGACATAGACAAAAACAGAGGGGAGTCTTTAGACGTGAGAAAAAGAGTTTAAAGGGCTTGCTGAGAAAGAGCTATCTCCTAGCTATCTCCTGGCTAGAACAAGGAGGGCACAGCACTTGCCTTGAGAACAACAGCCTGCTGAGGAGGAGCTATCTCCTTGTGACTTGAACAGGGCATAGCATTTGTCCTGAGACAAACAGCCCCCAGAGGAGGCTCTATCTCCTAGCTATCGCCCCCTGGATCAAACAGGGCATAGCGTTTCACCCGGAGCCAAAAAACCTTTTTCAGTTGGAGTAGTTGGTGAAATGAGGAAAATGTAGGATGCAGGAAGATACATAAATGTAAGTGGTCCAAGATTCTAGAGTAGTGTAGTCTTTTATGATTATTATTGTTATTGTTAATATTATTGTCTTTGATGTGGTTATTATGGGTGACAGGCTGTGCCAGAGCTATGAGCTGTTGTCCACCTCACCACTTTCCTGCCTCAGCCTCCCAGGCACTGGTATTTCTGGCATGGATTGGCCAAGCTTCTTGGGGAGATGACAGCATGGTGTGAGGAGGAGCAAGTGGTCAGCACTTTCCAAGGGGATCAACGGAATTATTAACATAATTATTCAGTAAAAAAGCTAATGCAGCTAGAATGGGGATTTATGGTTTCCCCTGAAGCTAGTGACTAAGTTCACTCACTTCTACGGGGGCAGTCACTGAATACAGGACTTTAGGGAGACAGGTAGAAGTTCACACAAAAAGCAGGACTAGCCTTTGGCGTTGGCAGAGCACAGGATGATGCAAGAGAGCTGAGAGTGGTGATTGCTGAGGGAGATACAGGGACACCTGTCTGCTCCTCACCGGGGACTTGATGTGAGCAAGTGAGTGAGTGAGTGAAAGAGCAGGTGATGGTGAGCAGGGACAGTCGGGATCAGGCGGTATTGTTGTGGGGCTTAGGAGAGCAGCTCCTTAGGAGAAGGCTGTGTTCCAGAGAAGTGATTCTGTCAGTGTGCTGGAAGGACCACAGGAGACTTGTAGGCACTAGAGATAGAGGTGCCTGACGGTAGGGTAAGTACACTGGGGGAAGGAATTCCAGTGTCCATTTTGGTCACTGCCCCTAACTCTACAAACATGGAATTTGAAACCTAAAGACAGATATGAACTGGAATTCTGACTCCACCTGAATAGAGGTTATGGGACCAGATGAGCAAAGACAGGTGTGGGGTTGGGGGCAAACTTGGTCTCAGGGAACCTGTACTTTGCTCTGAAAGTGCCACCCTGATGGGAGAATCAGAAACAACTGGGGTGAAGCACATTGCTGCCAAGATCTTCCAGACGTACAAGAGCCACCTTCTCATATGTGTGACTAACATGAATTCTTCAATCTCCTCTGTAAGAGAATCTGGTAGAGCCTAGTGCACTGAAAGTTTTGGGAAGAAGAGCAGTGGACACCTAGAAAGAGGCATCAAGCTTGAGGCCCAAGAAGAATGGCCGACGCCTCCAGCACTCCTATGAGTGCCCAGCAGTGTCCCCCCAGTTCAGCTGTCATGGGTGAGTGTCTCTGGCCAGGTAGGGGTTGTATCAATTCTGGTGTGGTAAGCCCAAGGGTTTCTGGCACGGTTAGGACCACAGAATAGCCACTTGAACTTAGGCAAACCTTCCTCCCCCTAAACCTGTCCAAGGTATAAGAGGTCCCTTCAGCGAGAAGTGTCTCCTGTTTACAGAAAACAGAAATGTTGTGTGTGAGGTATTGAAAAGAGATTGACAGGAACATGAGGCCTCAAATGGCAGCAGTGCTCTTTGCAGAGTGGTGGGAAGGGAGTTTCAGCCAAGCTCTCTATGTTCTATTACAGATCAGCACCTGTATCCTCTTGACCAGCCTGAAGTCCTGCTTCACACAGATCCCCAACAGGTAAGGAAAATTAGTTGCTACATTAGAGGCACCAAGCCAGCAGTCATTTCCTGGAGAGTTTTAATTGTCCTCAACTCTGAGATTCAACAACAATCCTGTCTGGTACTTGCATTGCAGGCGTGGGAAAGGCTTCATTGCTTTTTGGGCCTCAGTAACACCAAATGGAGAAATAGAACCAAAAAAAATATATAACCCCCCCAAAAGAAAAACAAAAAGCAGCAACAAACAAACCACCAAAGCGGTGAGATTGTGGTCACCAAGTTTTAGAGAGCTATGTGGTGGTTCATGGCTTTAATGTCCTAAAAACATTCCCATCTTTCTTTCTCGGTTATCAAATCTGATGTTTAGCAGGGATGTCTGTCCTTGTAGGGAATCTACCAAGTGCCTGTGATGTTGAGCTTGCCCACAACAGTCATCAATATGTCCTGTATTCCGGAGATTCTACACCTTCAAATGACCCCTTCTTTCTCATGGAGTCCCAGCCAGCCCAAAACTATTCCCTGCCTGTGAGTAAAAATAAATAAATAAATAAATAAATAAATAAATAAATAAATAAAGACCATGGAGCCAGCTGTGGCTTTGGCCCTGGCCCTGTGTGTCAACACTTGTTCCCGGTCCTATAGAACTCTGGGTAGCGGCAAGAAAAGAGAAGAATAGTTGAAGGGGACAGAGAGGTATAGTAGGGGGAGGGAAAGAAATAATGATGGAAGAAATGGGTGAATGAAAGAAAAAAGGAAGGAAGGAGAAGAGAGGAGAAGAGAGGAGAGGAGAGGAGAGGAGAGGAGAGGAGAGGAGAGGAGAGGAGAGGAGAGGGGAGGGGAGGGGAGGGGAGGGGAGGGGAGGGGAGGGGAGGGGAGGGGAGGGGAGGGGAGGGGAGGGGAGGGGAGGGCAGAGGAAGGGAGGGGAGGAGAGGAGAGAAAAGGAAAAGGACAAAAGGAAAAAGGACAAAAGGAAAAAGGAAAAAGGAAAAGGAAAAAAGGAAAAGGGAAGGGAAGGGAAGGGAAGGGAAAAGAAGGGAAGGGAAGGGAAGGGAAGGGAAGGGAAGGGAAGGGAAGGGAAGGGAAGGGAAGGGAAGGGAAGGGAAGGGAAGGGAAGGGAAGGGAAGGGAAGGGAAGGGAAGGGAAGGGAAGGGAAGGGAAGGGAAGGAAAGGAAAGGAAAGGAAAGGAAAGGAAAGGAAAGGAAAGGAAAGGAAAGGAAAGGAAGGGAAAGGAAGGGAAAGGAAGGGAAAGGAAAGGAAAATCATGGTGGAACAACAGAGTAGCCTTGCACCCTATCTTGCAAGGTAATAGGCCTCAGACATTTACTATTTCCTGTGTGACACACTTGGAGATATTGTTCTGTGGTATTCACTCCCTGTGTGAATGTGTGGAAAATAGTCTGCCCAGGGGCTTTAAAGAGGACAAGCACAGTGCATAGACCACACAGTTGGCTTTCAAACATTTTGAACTATTGATCCACTCTGAGGGGAATGGCCATGGGGAAAGGTTCTGTTAAGATCTGGAGGCACATCCATCCGTCAGGGTCACACAACCCAGGGAACTGTCCCAGGCCTTTGGAGAATGTGTGTACTGCCACATGAGCTTAGCATATCCTTCATGACTGGTGGGCAGTGGCAATGTGGAGGCAAGAGTCAGACTCTGAAGACGACTGCTTCATTTCCCTCCTGGTGCATTGCACATTCCAGCAGCCCTTGGCCATCTTCCTTGTACCCGGGGAAAAGAGTTCACTCTCGAGAGTAGTGTCTCGAGAAGGGATACGGAAGGAGGTTGGAAGGAAGATGGGGATCGAACCAGGGGAGGATCCATTCCAAACATAAAATGCCAGTGCCATCTGTCTTACTGTCTGCAGATATTCACATGCCCCAAGCCTAGTCTTGCAGGGACCCCGGCTCTTCATGAGTACTTGCAGTTGTGGCCATCTATAATGTTTAACACCCTGGCTTCTCCTCTCCTCTTTCTCAGGTTCCCTAATGTGATCATGAAGCCCAGCACCAGCACTGCCGCCCCTGTTGTGCTGGCACAGGTCCTGGTAAATGAGCGGGGACAAGGTCTCTGGAAGGGAAGGGATGGAAAGAGAAGAACCTCTTAGAGATGGGTGTTTGTTGGGAAGAAATGGGGGCTGAAGGGTCTGTTATCTTGGGGGAGGGCAGTGTGTTTTGTTAGAATTCAGTCTCTCACTCTATTACTTTTCAGGACTCCAACATCTCTTCCCAGAACCCTGCCACTGCTAACCAGGTTCCTGTCATCTGGGCCCAGAGTAACAACACGTTCAACCAGGTCCCTGAAGTCTACACCCAGGGCCCAGTTACCTCCACCCAGGGCAGCTCATCTGCTGAGGAACACAGGCAGAAGGTCATGGATGCTGCTGAGGCTCTCCTGATTCTGCATAACTCCCGGGAGGCACTGCAAGAGACTAGCACCACCCCAGGTACATACCTGGATCCTTGGATGAGGAACAAGGGGCAAGGGTGGGGTGCTGGAGAGGGTGGGCAAACAGGAGGGCTTGTGCTGCCAGAGGAGTGACTGCTCTTGGTGGTTTTCTCTTCTCTGAGGCCAGAGCCTCCAGCTCTTCTGTGTGGTTGAGTAGCAGCAACCAGGGACTGCTCAGTCTATCTTCAGTTTTCAAGGCTTTTGCTCAACAGCAGTGGGCCATTAAGTACCCTGAAGTCAGGAGACTGTGAGGCCCTCCAGTTGGCAAAGTATTGTGGGAGGGTGGGCAGCATATGAAGTGGAAGGAAAATGGAGAGATCCAGGTAAAATGACTCCCAGCCCATAGGTGTGCAGCAGCCCTCAGCATAGTGAGAAGGCCTCAGAGGAGAAGCACAGGGCAAAAGGGTCTGGGATGGAGAGAGATCTCCATGCCAGCTCAAGGCATTCTCCATGTGAATGTGGAATGGTGAAGCCTTCCCAGGCTGAATCTTATAAGCAGATCTCAGGTCTCCATCAAGGAAGGGCTTTGTGAGTTGATGGGGAGAATCTCATAGCTAGGGAGGCTGGAAGGAAGGCTGCTCGGTAAAAACAGCCAAGGAGTAGCACTGTGTGAGTGACAAGCCACTCTGGTTGGATATCCTGGTTCAAAGGATGCTGAGTGGAGCCAGGAAACTTGCTTCTCTCAGGGGTCTATCTGGGTGGGGAATGTATGCTATGCCAGAACGTGTGGTGCCTGCCATTGTGAAACAATAACAGACTCCAGGCAAAGAGTCCTTTATCATACTCAGGGACCCTGGGCTTGAAAAAATGATACTTATTGCTGGGACTGTTGGAGAAGCCAGTATTAGAGAGAAGGAATTCAGGTAGGATCAGGTGTGGTCGTTGGTCACAATGAAGATCTTAGTTGGCTTGGTACACAATGTTACCCCTGCAGAGCCATGTAAGGACATATCTGTGATCTGACATGGCCTTTGCATTACTGTCTGCAGGTCCTGATGGAGAGTGAAGACTGAGACTATCCTGCCTGTCCTTGTCACCTCAGGCCACAAGCTCAGCTTCACTGACCAACAACTGGTCTTCAGGTTCACAACCGAGGCTGTCACTAAGAGAGCCAAAAAGGTGGCCTCACGGAGGACTGCCTGCTTTGTTTCTGTTTCTTAACTTGTAATGTAGTTCCTGGCCAAAATCAGAAACTCCTCCTTCATGCTTTTGCACTGTAGGGTCTTCAACACCTTAGCTCGAGGTAGGAAAATGTTCTAACTGTGGCTCTCAACATTGCATTAATTTTTTTCCTTGGAAGACTTGGATCTTTCTGGGTGTCATTACTGCTGCACCACATAGCATATTTTGAACTGTCTGTTCACAAGATTCTGAGCTTATTCCTAAGGCAGCATTTCTTTTCTTCTCTATTTTTTTATTTTCTTTTGTCTCATCATGGTTTGCATACGTGGCTATTCTTGTGTGTAGCCATGCCTTTAGATACATCAGGATGCTCACCCGTGCCTCGGATACTGTACATGAGAGCCTGAATAAAGTAACCCTGTGGAATAACACTGAGAAGTATTGGCTGCTTCTTTGAAAATGTAGGCCAGATATTGGGGAGAGAGCTTTTCTTTCTCAGGCGCTAAGCTGGCTAATAATTTATTCAGTGTGTTAGTTATTAAGGCACCAAGAGCGGCAGACTTTGGGTAGAAGGCTTTGTTGGACGTGCATGGCCCCCTTCCTTGCTTACTGACTTGATCCTGTGAGACCTCCAAAAAGGGATTTTCCTTGTGCCATGCCATTTCTGTGTTGACTACGTGCGTGAGCAGAGACAGTCGAGACTTGGGCAGAAAGCATATCATTCCTGCCTGGGTGTCTAGTAACACATCCTCAGAGCTGTTAGTACTGTGTCTGAGGGTGTGTTGCAAAACTTGCAACCACACCTTGCTTTTGCTCTTAGGATGTAGCCTTCTGCAACTCTAATCATATAGTGGCAAGAATCACATTCCACTAATGCACAGCTACGTATGTCATTGTGTTTTCAATGTGCACACTGATTATCATTCTAGACTTCCCTGCTAATATACCACCAAACTCAAAACTTTTTCAACTTTAGGGTGACAACAGCAAACCTTTTGACCACACACAGCTTAGATGTTGTTTGGCACTGTGTTTTTGCAGCCATTTGTTTACACCCAACACAGCCAAGAGTATTTTAACCTCAATTTTAGAAGGAACCGTGTGTCTCATGAACAAATAAAGTCCTATCAGAGAAATCAATTCTTCTACAAAGTTCCTGGAAACTGCTAGCCTTTACACATACATATCTTCCAATACAATATTATGTCTAAGTTGGCTTAAAGGAGGAGGGTATGGAAAAGAAGCTTGCTTCCCCCTGACACCCAGAACCTGCTTCATCCTCTTTGAAATGACTAAGGAAAGGACAGAAACAATAACAAAACAACAAACAAAGAAGCAAAGAGCCACAGAAACCCAAGAAACAAAAATTGTTAAGTCATGATATGGTAATGCGCGTCAGAAATGACTGCAAGAGCTGTTTGACCACAAGCAGAAAGGACTAGGTTTGCAGGATGGTGTATTAACCAGTAAAATCGCCAGTCTTTGCAGGAATTGGGAGGGGAATTATCTCTGGGAACAGCATTTTAACTTATAAGAAGGCAGATGTTTCGGGATTCTGCATCTCGAATAGCTTCCTGCACATGTGTCCTGGCTTCTTGAGAAAAATTAAGTAATGTAGGGAGCTTTTTACTCGAAACATCTTGCATAAAGCAAGATGACTCTCATCCAGGTGAGAGGTGAGAACGTGTATGGCCTCCTCTGAAGCTAAGAAAGAGGAGAAACCTAAAATACAGAAACCCCAAGGAGCCAGGCCTGACCAGGAAAGTATCCAGAGGACAGGTGGGAAACCTGTCCAGCAGGATTCACATAATCAGAGGAAGACCAGACCCTGAGGTGACTCAAAACCTTCCTGAACCTAAGGTTTTCAGAGAAAAAAAACAAACAAACCCAGAAACCAAACCAAACCAAACTAACCAAAAAGCAAACCCCCAAATCTAGCTAAAGAGGAAGTCAGCAACAGAACTCACTACAAAAATCCCATCACAAGGTACTGTCTGCTGGTCAACATCACCCAATACATGGCAAACCACATGATTTTCATCTTTTACAGAAACTAAGGAATACTGTCTTCAGTTGTGGTCACACGGCCTAACACAACATGTAGCAGTAATACCTTGTTTGGGGAACTGTGCTGGACAGTTCTGGTGCAAATAAGCTTGTGGCATCAGAAGTCAGAGGTACCAATGCAAAATCCCTGGAGTATGGTTGCTGTGGGCAGTGCCTCACAGTCCTTCTGTGTGGTCATAAGTGCACCAACCACTGAGATGCCTCTCTAAGAACCTGCTCTAGCCCTGCCAAGACTGCTCCAGTGAACCTGGGGAGGAGACAGTGTCTCCCCCCCCTCCATCAGATGGTTTTGTCCTAAACCTTCAGTCCTCTACTGATGCTCTGAAGAAACGCAGAGCCAGTGCTGCCCACCATAAAGAAAGCAAGGTCACCAAGAGTCTCCAGGCCTGAGGTTCTTTCCCATGCTATTGCCTCCCCCTTGTGGCCTGCCTCTTGTTTGTGGCATGGGGGTGGCTTCCATTCTTGGTTGTTTGGTTGTTTGTTGTTTGTTTCTGAAGCTCTGTGCCTCCTGTATTATTGCTCAGTGAGAGGAGAAAGAAATAGGCAAACTTATCAGAGTGGGTTGCTGGGAAGTGAGCCTTTGTGCCTTCTATCTGTGTCCCTTTGTAATTGCATTTTAAACTGTGCCAAAAGTGGCACCAGCCCCCATCCAGAGGTTGCCGACCATGCTTTGTCTTATAGACTCCTGGACATAAGCCCAAATAAATGTCTTTAATTCACAAATTACCCAGTTTTAGGTATCAGAAAACATATGAGGATAGAAATGTACAGGTGAAATTGTTGCTGCAACAGTCTTTGACTGTACGGTGGTGGGTTTGGATGCCAATGATGGTTAGAGGCCTGCATAGTTTTCATTTGAACCTGAGAATCCTGTACTATTGTGAGTAAGAGAATAATCAACCAGGAGCCATGACAAGGTCTACACTAGAGGGAGACATTTCCTGACAATGTATTCGGTAATAGATCATATTATATATGTACATGTAACTGAGCCCACATCACAACACCACCAGCACCAGCACCAGCACCAATAGCAGCAGCAGCAGCACCAGCAGCAGCAGCAGCAAGAACAAGAACAACACCAAACTACTTAACTTGAAAATAGACAAATGCCCTGAATACATGTTTGAAAACAAACGAATGAGTTATGTGCACAAATGTGCTTATAGTCCTAGGCTGAATGTGCTCAATCTATCTGATCAGAGGGGGTCTGGTCACTACTTGAATGGGAGACTGCCTGGGAATACTGGATGCTGTTGACTTTAAAAATTAAAAAAAAAATTAAGAAGAAACAAAAAAAAAGTTCTGTTTATCAGAGAAGGATTTAGGAAGTTGTGAAGGACATGGGTCCCAAAAGTCTGTATGTGTTCAGTGCTGATGCAATGTCCCACTAAATGTCGTGAATGTGTGCATATTTGAAGTTACAGACGAACCACTGCACATTCTGAGGGACTGTTTGTACTTTCACTCAGTGGAAGGAGATTTATGTTCACTGTATAGCCTATAGAAAAATTCACTAAAAATAAATTAACAGCCCAAACATAGAGTCCCCCCAACAAAACAATACAAAATCAGGCAAAGGGGAGTAGAGATTGGCTGTTTTGCAGTTAGAAGCTCGTGCCACCAGGCCCTGTTTACCTGTGGCATATAGGTGGTTAAACTTACATCCTCCTACTTGCTTTTCAAGTGGTTTAGCTATGGAACCCCACCCCCAGACCAGTTGGGACTCAGTGAATTTGAGGAGACATCTCCAAGTGAATATATGTGTACTCAATGGGAAAAAATGCATTTTAGGTACTTGACATGGTACTGCTTCCAACCCCAGGAAATGAGGAAAGGTTGTACCAAGCATAAATGCCTGTACTTATTAGAGGAATTGCCAGGTGCGGAATTGTCAAGGATCCAGTACTGTTTTAGACAAAGTATCCTGTGGGTACACTTTTAAGGAAAAATGTTTTCCTTTGGCTCCAACTTAGATGACAGGGATTTTACTAAAAAGGGACTTGGGCACTTTAGAAGGAGACGGGGAGCACTCCCATCTTCCTGACGTCTACACCAGAAAGTTGATTTGCAGAGCATGAAACAAGCATCACTCTGTAATAAGTGCCAGTACTGACACACTTCCTAGAATGCCTGACTGCCCCTTCTGAACTGTAGAGAATGGCTAGACTGAGCATGTAAGCAGAAGTCCTATTTGATACCCAGGCTTTGATTTTCTCACCAGTAAAGTGGGACATAATGATAGTAATAGCTCACTCCAGAATTAAACTAATATGGTAGTATCTAGCGTCTGCAGGATGTCAGGCACAAGGAGCGAGTATATGGAGACTCATCCCCAACAGTAACTTGTCTCTATACTCTGGGGTCTATGAGGGCATCTGGCCAATTTTGTTGCCCCCACTTGTCTTTGCCTGCTCTCCAGGCACAATAGAAGGACCTTAAGTGATTGATGGTGGAAGCCACAGTTCCTGTGAGTGGAAGAGGTTTTTGAACACAGTTTTTCATGTGTTTGATTATTTATGTGTTTGTTAATTTATTGTATAGGAACAGCAGTGGCATAGCTGGATAGTAAACAAATGTTCTCTTAACTCTTTGAGAAACTGCCACAATAATATCCTTAGTGGCTGTATCATTTCTGCCCCCTACCAAACACTGAATAGGCTTCTCTCTAAATACATGCCAGTATTAGTTGTAATTTTTTTCTTTCCTGTGGTTTTACTCATTAACTCTTTTTTACACTCCAGTCTTTTTATCCTTCTCCTGGTCTGCTCTCTGACTGTTCCTCATTCCCTTCCTTGCTCTCCACCAGGCCTCCCCACTCCCTGTGGCCTCATGTCTCTCCAGGGTTAGGTGTATCTTCTCTCACAGAGGACAGGCCAGGCAGTCCTCTGCTGTACATGTGTTGTGGGCCTAATATCAGCAGGTGTAGGCTGCCTGGTTGGTGTTTCAGTGTGTAAGAGATCTCTGGGGTCCAGGTTAGTTGATACTGCTTGTCTTCCTATGGGTTCACCTTCCTCCTCAGCTTCTTCCAGGCTTTTTCCCTAATTCCACCACAGGGGTCCCTGACTTCAGTCCATTTGTTGGGAGTAAGATCTGCATCTGACTCTTTTTGCTCCTTGTTGGGCCTCCAGAGGGCAGCCATGCCAGGCTCCTGTCTGTAAGCACACCGGTGATACATAGTGTCAGGCATTGGGGCCTCCCCTTGAGCTGGATCTCAATTTGGGCCTGTCACTGGACACCCTTTCCCTCAGGCTCTTCTCCATTTTCATCCCTGCATTCTTTCAGACAGGAACAATTCTGGGTCAGAGTTTTGACTGGAGGATGACAACTTGATGCCTCCACTTCATGTCTTTCTACTGGAGGTGGACTCTACAAGTTCCCTCTCCCCACTGTAGGGCATTTCCTCTAAGGCCCCCAATACTTTGAGCTCTGAGACTCACCTCCCCTTTCTTTGGTACATTCTAAAGCCCCCCCCCCCATTTCCTACCTCCCGAGGTTTCCTGTTTCCATTCTATTTGCTGGCCCTCAGGGCTTCAATGTTGTTCCCCTAACCCAATACCTGATTCTGTCTCCCTCTTGCAATCCTTGTCCCCTTTCCCACCAAGATTCCTTCCTCCCTCTACCCCTCCCCTGTGATTGGTTTCTTCTCCCTCCCAAGTGGGACTGAGGCATCTTCACTTGGGCCCTTTGGATTGTTAACCTTCTTGAGTTCTATGGATTGTATCCTGGGTATTCTGTACGTTTTTTGGCTAATATCCACTTATTAGCGAGTACATACCATGCATGATCTTTTGGGTCTGAGTTACCTCACTCACGATGATATTTTCTAGTTCCATCCGTTTGTCTGCAAAACTGAGGATGTCCCCGTTCTTAATAGCTGAGTAGTATTACAAATAGAACTGAAGGCCCAGAAATAAAAACACACACACTTACAGATACTTGATCTTTGACAAAGAAACCAAAAATATATAATGGGAAAAAAAGGAAAGCATCTTCAACAAATGTTGCTGGTCCAACTGGCAGTCTTTATGTAGGAAAATGAATATAGATACATAATTGTCACCCTGAGCAAAGTTCAAGTCCAAATGGATCAAGGTCCTCACCATAAAACCAGATACACTGAATTTAATAGGGGAGAAAGTAGGTTTCTTAGTCAGGGTTTCTATTCCTACACAAACATCATGACCAAGAAGCAAGTTGGGGAGGAAAGGGTTTATTCAGCTTAAACTTCCATACTGCTGTTCATCACCAAGGAAGTCAGGCCTGGAACTCAAGCAGGTCAGGGAGCAGGAGCTGATGCAGAGGTCATGGAGGGATGTTATTTACTGGCTTGCTTTCCCTGGCTTGCTCAGCCTGCTCTCTTATATAACTAAGACTATCAGCCCAGAGATGGTCCCACCCACAAGGGGCCTTTCCTCCTTGATCACTAATTGAGAAAATGCCTTACAGTTGTATCTCATGGAGGCATTTCCTCAACTGAAGCTCCTTTCTCTGTGATAACTCCAGCTGTGTCAAGTTGACACAAAACTAGCCAGTACAATTGACCCCTTGTCAACTTGACACACAAACACATCACTAATAAGCCTCAACCCTTAAAATCTTATTCATCCCCAAGATCTAAATAACTTTAAATGTCCCACAGTCTTTACATATTCTTAAATTTTACATATTCTTAAAATTACATATTTCTTTAAAATATCCATCTCTTTTAAAATCCAAAGTCTTTTTACAATTAAAAGTCTCTTAACTGTGGGCTCCACTAAAATAATTTCTTCCTTCAAGAGGGAAAATATCAGGGCACAGTCACAATCAAAAGCAAAAATCAATCTCCAACCATCCAATGTTTGGAATCCAACTCACGATCTTCTGGGCTCCTCCAAGGGCTTGGGTCACTTCTCCAGCCATGCCCTTTGTAGCACATGCATCGTCCTCTAGGCTCCAGATGCCTGTACTCCACTGCTGCTGCTCTTGGTGGTCATCTCATGGTACTGGCATCTCCAAAACACTGCATGACCCCTTCAGTCCTGGGCCGTCAATTGCAACTGAGGCTGCACCTTCACCAATGGCCTTCCATGGCCTCTCACAGTGCCGAGCCTCAGGTGCTCTGCATAACCCCTTCATGCCTTCAAAACCAGTACCACCTGGGTGACCCTTACACATTACCAAGTCCCGCTGCAGCAGGAGTACAACCTTGGCTATCTCTGAATGCAGCATCTTTGTGCTTTCAGAAAACACTTCCCAGAAGATGTCACCTCAACGATGCTGGTCTCTTCTTAATCACCGCTAATTTCTTAGTTCCAGCTAACCAGCATCAATAGTCCCAGTAATACAAAGGTTTTGCTTTAGTAGTTCTGGTATCTTGTTAATCACAGCTGATTCTTCAGCCCCAGCTAACCAGAACTACAGAATAATCAAACTCCAAAATAGCAATGGCCCTGAAAAGGGTCTTTAATTTTTCCTCTGAAATTTCACAAGCCAGGCCTCCATCTTCTGCACTGTTCTCAACATTGTCTTCCAAGCTCCTACACAACATTCGATAGAGCTCTTAACACCGAATTGATCTTCTGGCTCGAAGTTCTAAAGTCCTTCCCCAGTCCTCCCCAAAACATGATCAGGCTGTCACAGGAATACCCCACTATGCTGGTACCAATTTGTCTTAGTCAGGGTTTCTATTCCTGCACAAACATCATGACGAAGAAGCAAGTTGGGGAGGAAAGGGTTTATTCAGCTTAAACTTCCATATTGCTGTTCATCACCAAGAAAGTCAGGCCTGGAACTCAAGCAGGTCAGAAAGCAGGAGCTGATGCAGAGGCCATGGAGGGATGTTCTTTATTGGCTTGCCTCCCCTGGCTTGCTCAGCCTGCTCTCTTATAGAACCCAAGACTACCAGCCCAGAGATGGTCCCACCCACAAGGGGCCTCTCCCCCTTGATCACTAATTGAGCAAAACCTTACAGCTGGATTTCATGGAGGTATTTCTTCAACTGAAGCTTCTTTCTCTGTGATAACTCCAGCTGTGTCAAGTTGACACAAAACTAGCCAGTACAGTAGGAAAGAGTCTTGAACTCATGTGCTCAGTGTTCGGGGGTGGGGGGCTGTGAGTGAATTTCCTAAACAGAATTCTAATGGCTCAAGCTCTAAGATCAAGAATCGATAAATGAGACCTTATGAAACTGGAAAGCTTCATAGGACACAGTCAATAGGACAAATCAGCAATCTACAGATTGGGGAAACATATCTTCATTTACCCCACATCTGATAGGGAGCTAATATCCAAAATATATAAGGAACTGAAGAAGATAACCTCCAAAAACCCAAACAAAACAATTAAAAATGGGGTATTGGACTAAACAGAGAATTCACAACAAAGGAAATCTCAAATGGCTGAGAAGCACCTAATACAGAAGTGGATGCTCACAGTCATTTATTGGATGGAACCCAGGGCCCTTAATGAAGGACCTAGAGAAAGTACCCAAGGAGCTGAATGGGTCTACAACCCTATAGGAGGAAGAACAATATGAAATAATCAGTACCCACCCCAACCCCCGAGCTTGTGTCTCTAGTTGCATATGTAGCAGTGTCCTAGTAGGCCATCAATAGGATGAGAGGCCCTTTCTCTTGCGAAGATTATATGCCCCAGTACAGGGGAATGCCAGGGCCAGGAAGAGGGAGTAGGTGGGTTTGGGAGCAGGACCAGGGAGGGTAAATGGAACTCTCAGGATAGCATTTGAAATGTAAATAAAGAAAATGTCTAGTAAAAATTGTTTTTGAAAAAAAGAAAAAAACTGTGATATTTTAAGGTCCATCGAAAGAAAGAAAGACAGACAGACAGACAGACAGAGACAAAGGAAGAGAGAAACAAAGGAAGAAAGAAAAAAGAAATGTTCAAAGTCCTTAGTGATCACGGAACTGCAAGTCAAACTGACCCTAAGACATCACCTCACACCAGTCAGACTGGCTAAGATCAAAACCTCAGGTGACAGCAGATGCTGGCGAGGATGTGGAGAAAGAGGAACACTCCTCAACTGCTGGCGGGATTGTAAACAGGTACAAGCACTCTGGAACTCAGTCTGAAGGTTCCTCATAAAGCTGGAAATAGATCTACATGAATTCCATATTTTAGAGTCAGGTAAAGTTAACATGGGGGAAAGAGACATCATGCCAGGGCCCCCACGAGGGAATGATATAAAACTGCTAGGCAGGTGTTGAGTAGAACAAAGGTTCTGGTACTTAGAGATAATCTGCCACAAGTAAAAAATAGAGTAAAGAAATATTCCTGGCCAGGAGAACAAACTTCAATTCATATTAGAATTCTGAGAAAAAGGGGGACTTGAGGAAGAGGTCTGCATTGGAAACACATTCAATTGTATGATCTAACTTGTAAACAGCATTGTGTACTTAATTTTAGAATATGCCAAAACATATCTTATCTTCCAGGTGGTACACCCTTAAAAAAAAAAAAAAGAAAAAGTAGGCTTAGCTATCCATGTCTGGAAGGATCTATAAATGCCAGGAACTGTGTTTACGAAGGAGTGAACAGAGCCACAAGTCCTTCCATGGAGGCACAGTATATTTGTGATTTCTTTTTTGAAATAGATGTTTGAAATCTACAGAAGGGTTGTTTATTATTCTTTTAATAGAAATGGGCAAGGAAGGAACGAAGAAGAACAGAATAAAAGAAGGAGAGCTGGAAGCAAGGAAGAGAAGGAGACAGGTAGGTAGGGGGAAAAAGTAGGTAGGCTGGGAGGATGAAGGGTTGGAGGAAAGGCGAAAGTGATTACAGAGAGGGAAAGCCAAAAAGGGAAAAAAAGAGCATTTCATCTAAAAATGTTGGTGAGACTTTACTAAAAGCAGCAACAACTCAAAAGAAGCCCCTCAATGGCAGTCCTTATTAGACTGCCTTCTGGGAGCCGAGAATACCCTGCAAAAACAACACAAAATTGTTTTTTAATGAACTCAGAGGCAGAGAAAAGCCTCAAACTTATGTGTGCATCACCTAGTACAATGAGATTTAATACGGTGCCTGAATTAAGGAGCAGTGCATCAGTTGAGTCATGTGCGTTTCTGTAAGTCAGCTGCAAGTGAATCATCCAACATCTCTCCCCACTGCCAAGCAGATATCAGACACAAGGGCAACAAGGCTCTAGGGTGTTCTGGGATTATAGAAAAACGACACACAGTGCAACGGGTAGGAAGGTACAAACCATGAAACCAGAAGCAAATGCAGAAACAACCAAACTGTCAGCTCCATGTAAAGGGAGAGAGACATGCCGAGCTGAGCACTAGGAAGGCCTGGTATCCCGTGGATAGCTGGTTTTCTGATAGGCAATGTCCCGAATCAATGATAACCCAATCCAAACTGGTTTTAAACCGAGTTTACTGAGGAACTGGCATGCAGATTCTCACATATACATGGAAGGACAAAAGACAAGGGACAGGCGACTTACATGTGGGTCTGAGAAACAAGATTCACAGATGTTGCCTAGCAGAAACCATGTCCGTCTTGCTTTGGAGTGACAAAAATAAAGATAAAAAAAGAAAATAATAAATCAATAAATAAGGAAAGAAAAATAAAATAACGGAATGTAGATCTGTGAGAGAAAGTGAGAGACTTTTTATCCCTGAGATAGAAAAGAAAAGTCAGAGCCAGTCTCCAAAAGATGGAACACAGTGTTCCCAGAAATTGGCAAGTGTTCTGTGGGGTTTAAGATGGCTGCTGAATGAGACAACACGATGTGAGGATGGAGGGTGGTCCATGCCGAACTGGGTCGCTTGTTTCTGAAAGGACACATTAGATCCTAGCAAGTAGATGTAGGTGAGAGTGTGTGCACCGTGCACCCCGCACCCCACACCATGTCGCCTCCAAATGGAGGCCGGTTGCGGAACCACCACGGGAGGATCCAAAGCTCAGTCTGTCCCTCAGTGCAGGCAGGACCATTTCGGTGAGCACCAGTAGACAGGAAAGGCCTCCCTCCAGGAGTCACACCCTGAGTTTGGGAGACTTGAATAAACCATTCTGAACAACATACAGATCATACAGACAGAAACTAAAGAGAGAAAAGTTGGATCTATCTGATGTTATAAATCAAAAGGACCTATGATATAAAAAGGATATCCTCAGATCATTATATCCAAACACAAAATAATACACCTTCTCCTCAGCACCTCATGGAACTTTCTCCAAAACTGACCCTATACTGGAACACCAACAAAGACTCAACAGATACAAGAAAATGGAAATAACACCCTGCATCCTATCTGATCACCACTGGTATCAACAGAAACAACATAAAGCTTACAAACTTGTGGAAATGGAACAACTCTCTACTGACTGAAAAATGGGTCAAGGCAGAAATGAAGAAAGAAAACAAAGACTTTCTAGAACTGAATAAGAATGTATAACCAACATACCCAACCTAATGGGACACACTGAGAGCGGTTCTAAGAGGCAAGTTCATGACATTAAGTACCTATATTAAAAAACAAAATCTAAGTACACGGGTGAGATCTTACACCTGAAAGTGGATGGAGAAAGAAATCAGAGAATCAAAACACATAGAGCCTTTACCCATACTTTCTAGTGTCTTTGGTACAGGAAGGTACTCTCCATGACACCAAAGGAGAAACGTAAACACTAACCCAGCCACAGACCCTTTGATCTGTAAGAGTGTCCTGCCTGCAAGATATGCTAGGACAATGGTGGCACAGATCTTGTGGAAGTAACCAACCAATATCTGATTTGACTTAAGGCTGACTCCTCGAGATGGAACCCATACTGGATACTGCTTGGGCGAAAAGAGCCTGAGATTATATAGCCTAGGGACCTAGGGGGAATCCAAATACTATTGCCATATGTGTGTGTGTGTGTGTGTGTGTGTGTGTGTGTGTGTGTGTGTGTGTGTGTATGGACTCCTAGTTACATTTAGCTATACTCATAGGTCAGTGAGTTCCTTGTCCATCATCAGAGAAGCTTCCTCCTGCAGCAAATGGGAACAAGTACAGAGACCCACATCTAGACATTATCCACAGCATGAGAGACCCTGGGACACTCAGATGTAAATGGGCTGTCTTTATCTATTTCCTCCTTTTAGAGCTCAGGGCACTGTGCTTAAAAGGAGGCAAAAAGAGTGTAAGAGACAGAGGTACTGTACACACCAAGAAAACAAGGTCCTCTAAACCAACATGATTCTTCAGAAACCCTCAATTGGGGCTGCATAGGCAAAATGTTGAGTTGACAATATGGGCTTTATATAGTCGTTTGGAATTGATTAATGAACTGTACTTTACAAGACAAAAGTACCACTAAAGTGAAACTTTTGCTTTACAAGAATAATTGATGCTGGTCAGATGGGGCTGAAAAAGCACCTGTGACCAAGGGGAGCAGCCTCACAGAGGTGAAATCTTCTGGGATTATTTCCTCAGGACCAGCTCACCGAAGCTGTGGTCCAGAGGATGCCAAGGCTAAATTTCATGCTGACAGTCCAGCTTGGTAAGGTGTAAGAGTCTCCATTGTGGTACAGGTTTTGAATACATGAAGGAGTGAGGTAGCGTGGTTAAGGTTTGGAACATGTGGCAGGTTCAGAGTCCCAGAAGAGAGACCACTGGGGAAGGTGTAGCCAGTTACAGTGAAGACCTGGGCAGTGTCTCCTACCAATGCTTTATTATTTGTTCAAATATACAAGCCTAGACACAAGTTGAAACTTCTCCACATACAAGTACAGGGGTGCCTGGGCACATATGCAATCACAGAACAAATGCAAACAATGGTATACTAACCCACTCAGAGCCCCACCGACAGACTGGTCACATTAAATTGCACAGTGCTATCCACAGAAGATACATTGAATAGCATCAGCTTCCAAAGGAATAAGGGATGGGGGTACAAGAACATACTATGCAAGCTAAGGAACAGATCTACATTATGAGAAGAGTCTGAAAGCTTATTAAATGCCCGAAGGCTTACAAAGCACATTTAAGCATTTCAGACAGGAACCACACATAACATCAACTCAGTGCTTGAAGAAGTCCGCACCCCCCACCTCTGGGCCCTTAAGTCCAAGAAGAAGGTGCACTCAACAGGAAGTGAAGTGGAGCTGGCCAGTGGATCTGAATCACACGGATGGGCGGGGAGGCTTCACTGCTCCAACTTCAAGCAAGACCTGAAGGCAGAAAGGATGGTATGAGGACCAACTAATGACCACGAGTCCCTTTCCCAACTCTCCCCCATGTCTTTGTCTCCCACAAGTGAACATCTGTCACTGAGACCAGTGGACAGACCTATTCCTGTCGGAATTCCTTGCCTCCAGCCTCACCTTCCCTCATTCCTCTATCATCCACACAAACCTACTGTGGTGATGAAGCTCATGATCTCTCAATATATCCTTCCCGATTTCAGGAAAGTTCCTTGATCTTCCACTACCTGCTCCTCCTGGCCTAGTCCCACACTGGGGGAGGGGGGGGAGTGCCCGTGCACTGTCATGTGTGCTTATACACCAGTGTTTGTGAGTATGTGCAGGTATGTGAAAGTCAGAAGACAACCTCAGGTGTCAGTCTTTCCCTTATTGTTTGAGTGTTGTTTTGGGCCCTTTTTGAGAGCTCTAAAAGAAACATGATGGTTTAACTGTGGATATCAAAACCTTTTAATATTTTCTGTCTGTCGCTCCTAAACATGTTGTAAAATGTTTGACTTTAAAAACTATTGTTTGAGCTGCTGAGTTGAGGCTTGTGAAAAATTGTCAGATGAATTTTGGTTTGGGATTTGTACAGTCATTCTAACAATTTCGGAAATGACCCTGAGCGTACTTCTGCCATCTTGTACTATGTATTTATTTGGAGCAGCACCCTTGGAACTGGAAGTATAAACAGAAGGACAGATCAACCCTGAGAAGCAAGGAAGATGCTTCATGCTCCTCAGTGCCAAACCTTTAGTCAAGATCTAACTCTTGCAGTAAAAACAAACAAACACATGCTGTTCCTTGTCATGCACAGTTTTTTCTTTAATAAATGGTAAAGTTACATGTATACCAAAGACTTGTATTAAAGTAAGTTTCTTTACAGTTTATTATCTGTACATTAAGAAGCCCTGGCCTGGGATTCATCTCCCGCCCTTGCCAGACCCCTGTGATCAGCCACCTCCCAAGCTTCATTCTGCCTGTTGTGTTCCAGCAGTTCTTTCCAGGGTGGCTTCCTCCTATATACCCTAGGCCCTATCTGTCTCTGTGCACAACAAGGTCCAGCATTGCTGCCCAGACACACTAGAAGTTTAATTCCCTCCTCAGCTCATAAACACTTGCCCTGGGTCATTTGAGATCTGGTTGCAAAATACACCTCATGAGAGAATCCAGGCTGAACATCTGAATTGAAATCGCCCTAAGATCGGGCTCTAAACCTCATTCTAAATCTCTCTGTCTTCCCCAGACCATCACAGTGTGTAGTGGGTTGGCTGGATGCTGCTTGTATTCTAATGCTCGTACAGGGCCTCCAAGACCTGGTTGTCCCAGAGAGGAGAGAATCTGCAAGTCGAACCAAGTGACACTGCGTGACCTTGCCCCCAAGTTATTTCTGATTGGCAAATGAAGTTGCCATGCCAACAGCCAATAGCTGGGCAGAAGAGACATAGGTGGGGTTTAGGATTCCTGGACTTGGGAGTTGGAGGAGAACCATGAGGAGGAGAAGAAGGTGAAGGAGGAAGGAGAAGCCGTCATGTGTTAAGAGTGAGTGTCATGAAATCGTGGCCATGAGGGCTGGTCAATTAGAGCTAAGAGCAGCCCAGATAAAACGTAGTAATAACTCGGGGTTATCAACAGGACAGGAAAGTAGACTCTCTAATAGGCTAGGGGGTAGATATCTGTCCAATTCTTATGCTGTTTAAGGCTTCTTGTAAATATAAAGGTTGTGTGTGTCTTTTGTCTGGGAACTAAATGGTCAAAGGCAGGGTAGAAACTCCACAACAACAGTGAGCAATAGACTGGGAACACGGGGCTGGGTGGGGAATCAGGGTGCCCGGTTCTATTTCTTGCACTTGATATGCGGCCTGCCCTAGAGCAAGTCCCTGCAACTCCCCGGGGGCCTCAGACTCCTTCTCTTTTGATGTCATGGCGACTAGCCAATTACTGCTAGGCTAAAACTTGAGATGCTTAGCATTCTCTGAATAAGCCTCCAAGTGCCCTCTCTGAAGTCAGCCTCAGAAGACTGGTGTACCCAGTCCCGAAGTCATTCCAAGCACAAACTAGCCCCATGTACCCAGCCATGACCAACTTACCACAGAGCTTCCCATCTCCCAACTACCTCCATCCCTTGCTCCTTTTCAAGAAGTCAGCTACCTGTTTAGCTGTGGGTCTGGTGCCAGGTCCAAGAAGAGTTCTTCAGAGTCATCAGGGCCTCAGCAGCCTCCAGTATTTCCTGACACTCTAAGGAGGCAGGAACCGAGGCCTGGTCAGAGGCACCGGAGCCCTGCAAAGAAACAGGTGTGAGGAGACCAGGAGCTGTGCATCCAACACCTCTTCTCAGAAGCACAAATGCCCGCTCAGTACCCAGCGGCCTCCAGGGCCCACTCTCAATGACCCGACGGTCTGCCCTACACATCAACTTAGCTCCTCCCACCCACGTTTCCAGAACCCTCCTGCTTCTCTGTGGGGACCTGTGACTCCAGTGGATGGTGGTGATCGGTGGAGGTACGTGGCAGGAGGACCATACTTGAGCATCTGGAAACAAGAGGTAGTAAGGGAATTAAACACTTGGGTGGGTAGGTAGCACCTGCAGAGGGAGACTGACAGGGTTTTGCAATACCAGAAGGTGGGCATTCAAAGGACTGTGGAGACCTTAGGCCCTGTGGCTTGGACATGCCCGTTGTCCCGCACAGTCTGTTTTCCTTTAAACAAC
The DNA here is from genome assembly GCF_000001635.26 of Mus musculus. Lineage (NCBI taxonomy): Eukaryota > Metazoa > Chordata > Mammalia > Rodentia > Muridae > Mus > Mus musculus. The sequence goes on from NC_000086.7 coordinate 102,850,874, forward strand.
TCCCTCCCCGGCAACACAACTTTTTTCCTGAGAAATTAATCCATACAAGTGTTTGTTTTCCTTTTTAATTCTCTCCCAGATATGCAGTGAAGAATGTATCGGGAAACAACGGGTATCTGCATTTTAATATACTGCAAAGTCCCTAAAGAGATACAGTGACCTTCCATTTCCAGGGACTGGTTCTTGCCAGCACTTTGCCAGGCCACCACGGATCATGAGGGACAAGCCCGGAGCACTTCTAGGAGGCTTTCTTTGTTGACCTCTGGACTTTGCCCTGGGCCTCCCTGGCCCTGTCCACCATGACCCTAGGTTTCATCAGGACCCTCCCATTGCACTCATCTGCTGTGTGTAGAGAAACAGTGCCCACGTGTTGAAGGCCCACTATGTAGCAGCAGGCCTTCGTGCTGGTGCTTTTAACAACGTGGCAGGTATAGAGTGCTCTTGCCAAAATGACCTCTAGAAAATGGATACTTGAAAAAAATAAAGTCACTTGTACCAAGTCTCTGGAGTGGGAACGGCCAAAGCTGGAGAGGCCCTCTGTCCTTGCCCCTCAGTCTGACCTGCAGCCTTCTCCTCCCACCTCCACTTGTCCTCCTCCCTCCGAACATCCCCCTCCTCCTGCTCCTGTGGCAGTAAGCCCATGTCCTGACTCACAGAGACACAAGACACAGTCAACTGCAAGGTCCCTTTCTACTCACGGGTTGGACTCAGCAAAAGCCCCGTGAATCTCCGTGGAAGGAGGAGCCACCAACTGCTGCTCTGGGGGCACTGACATGTAAGGCAGAGGTGAAAGTGCTGGGGGCCAGCAATACACTTGAGACCCGTGGGGGCTCTCCTGAGGAGACAGAGAGCGAAGGTAGGGGATTGGCTTCCAGGCCGGCCCAGGAAGAGAGGAGGGATGGGCAAATGATAGTCTGATGGCAGGAATCTAGAATGTCAGGGCTCTGAGGACCTCTCCAGACCCCCTCCCCTCCAGTCTCGTGCTCAACTGCTGCTGAGAAGACTTAGGCTCAAGAGGAAGTGCCATTTGCCAATGTCCGCACAAGACAATGTGCTGACCTGTCAGAGGTGAGAGCCCTGACTTGAAGACACAGTTAAAAGGGGTCTTAACAGTAACTGGTGGGAGCCTCCCACTCTAGCAACAGATTCTCCTTACCTCCTGGGGGCTTGCTTGAGGCAGGTCTTCAGGCTGGGACACAGGGTTCTCCTTTGCAGCTGTAAAAGACCAAGAATTCTTTCCCACTCGGCTGCCCAACAGCCTCATCTGAAGACACTCAACACCATTTTGAGGACTTCCCACCTTAAACCTTTTTGAATGCACCCCTTCCCAGATCTCTGCCTCCTGCAAACAAGTGCTGTCTACCATTGATAGGATGTTTTGGGTTTTATTTTTAACCCCTACCTGGGCCCACTGAGGTCCAGGCTACCCTTGCCCATGGTCCCACTGCAATTCTGTGGCAGAGCTGGTCACAGGGTTACTCATGCCTTGCTTCTCTCCAACCAAACTCAGGCTCCCTCCCCAGCCAGTGACACTCACGGCGACCTCTTCCTTTGGTAGGGGTCTTCTTGGCCTGATCGAAGGGTTTGCGGGGGAGAGTCGTTCTTGGTAGTCGAATCTGGCGTCTCTTTCCTCGTGCACTATACCCCTTTTGCTCAGAACCCACAGCCAGCAGGGCCTCGCCGTGGTCCCTTCAATAGGGGTTTGAAGGACTCCTGCTAGTCATGTGCAAAGGGAACCTGACCCCCTCACCCTCCAGGACACCATACTCAAAAGGATGCAGCCCAACTGGGACACCAGCAGACCGAGAGAGTGGGAAGAATGGGTTTCCAACCTGACTTGGGTCCGGGTGCCACAACTGTGGCCTCTGCCAGGGTGATTTGCACGTCCTCTGAGGATAGGTTCCATTACAGGTGCTGCTGCTCCAGTCTTGTTCCCCATGTTACATTCCGAGGTGGAGGGCCGGCAGGAAACAGCTGCTTTGTCTTTTGGTCCCATGGTTCTTAGGCTGAGAGCAGAAACAACACTGTATCCCCATGGCCCTAAAGTAACTCTTCTTTCCTGAGCAGAACCAAAGGAATGAACAAAAACAAAGAACAAACAAACAAAAACCCAAACAAACAGAAACAAGACAATAAAACAGAAATCAAACAAACAATAATAAAATAATAAACAAAAACAAAAAGCAACAAAAAACAAAACAAAACCCAATGAAACATACAAAGCAAAAACAACCCCTTCCCAGACACCAAACAAAACAAGCAAGCAAACAAGCAAAGAAAACTAGCTCTGGGAATGAGAATTTTCTCCAACATGGTCACCACCAGCATCAGGTTTATCCTCTCCTGGTTTTCTTCTGCCTTCATCTCCCATTTGTACTCACATAATCTCAGGTTCCTCGTGTTGTCTCAATCACCCAGTACCTCCCACCAACCGCCTCTTGGCACTGGCTCCATTACCCAATCGATCTGCTCAGACTCACTCCACACATCCCATTTCCAGGAGGAATACACCAGCAGCCTCGGGCCTGCCTGGACAATCACGAGACAGCCTGGACACTGGAAGACAACCTTCTTCCTCGTGCCTCACATTCCTTCTCTCCCCACATGGGAAAAATCATATGCACCAAGCACTCAGTAGTCTCAGGGACGACCGGTGCTCAGTTGTTTCTTTCACCACCACCCCTACCCCCATTCAAGTTTTCCTCACACCACAGACTTAATTATTCCCTTGCTCCGCCTTTCCACCGATTTCCTTTGTGTTCCCCACCTGCTAGCCTCCACTCCTCCACCCACGAAATCATATTGATCTTCTGAAGGCAGTGGACACTAGAATCATACCTAAAAACCTTCCACCCAAGAACCTGGGGTAGGGAGACCACGACTGAGGCCAACCGGGGCTAACTAGTGACAAGGTGGGCTTCCAACAAGCAGTTTGCTCATGAGATCCATCCGGATTTCTCTCAGTCATCTTTTTTTAATTTTTCAGATTTTCATTCTTCTTCTTCTTCCATTTCCTCCCTTCCCAGCTTTCTACACCTGACAGATGTTTGTTGACACCCATGTGGAATGGCGGCCCCTGACCTAGCCCAAAGGCAGACTATCCTGTGGGCTCAGCTTTCTGTTGCCTCACATGGCCCATTTTCATCCAACCCCCACATCTACTCCCCAGTTGTCCACCCATCTTCCAGAGTCATCGCAACCTTGTGACTGTTGGCACTGGGACAGGAATGGCTCCCTGGTCCTTCTCACCCTCTACCTGCCTCATCTGCTCTCTGGCGAGGCCCAGGCCCAGACCCGCAGGCAGCGGGGAGACGGTTGCTCCCTGAAGGGGCTGGGGCAGGGCCCGCGGGGACTGGACGGAGCCTGTGGAGGAGGCCAAAGTCCCAGGCGGGCTCGACGCGCCCTCCTCTGTCCCGTTTCCTATCACCAGCGGGCTTCCCTTGAGGAGGCCTAGAAATGAAGGAAACGGGCACTGGAGCAGGACAGAAGGAAGGAGAAAGGCTCAGGAGAAGATGGAGGTCACCTTCCTCGCGCCACCAGGGGTCAGTTACCCAGGACTCCAGCCCTTCAGAGTCAGCGCCCAAGCTGAGCCTCAAAAGAAGCAGCAGGCAGGCGGGCAGGCCAGCGGTTCTGGTGCTCTGGGCTCCTTGTGCCTTGGCCTTCGACTCCACTTCCTGCTTTGCCTCAGAGGCCCTGAGCTTCCTGCACTCGGCCCTCAGAAGGGCGTCCCTGGTGGCTGCTCTGAGACCCACTTCCGCCTACGCTGTGTCCTGGCTCCTGGAGGGAGGCCTTTCCTGTCTACTGGTGCTCACCGAAATGGTCCTGCCTGCACTGAGGGACAGACTGAGCTTTGGATCCTCCCGTGGTGGTTCCGCAACCGGCCTCCATTTGGAGGCGACATGGTGTGGGGTGCAGGGTGCACGGTGCACACACTCTCACTTACATCTACTTGCTAGGCTCTAATGTGTCCTTTCAGAAACAAGCGATCCAGTTCGGCATGGACCACCCTCCATCCTCACATCCTGTTGTCTCACTCAGCAGCCATCTTAAACCCCACAGAACACTTGCCAATGACTGGGAACACTGTGTTCCATCTTGTTGGAGACTGGCTCTGACTTTTCTATCTCAAGAATAAAAAGTCCCTCACATCTCTCACAGCTCTACATTCCGGGGTTTTTTTTTTTCTTTCCTTATTTATTGATTTATTATTTTCTATTTTTTTAATCTTTATTTTTGTCACTCCAAAGCAAGACAGACATGGTGTCTGCTAGGAAACAAGTGGAGGCAGCAAAATTGGCCAGATGCCCTCGTAGACCCCAGAGTATAGAGACAAGTTACTGTTGGGGATGAGTCTCCATATACTCGCTCCTTGTGCCTGACATCCTGCAGACGCTAGATACTACCATATTAGTTTAATTCTGGAGTGAGCTATTACTATCATTATGTCCCACTTTACTGGTGAGAAAATCAAAGCCTGGGTATCAAATAGGACTTCTGCTTACATGCTCAGTCTAGCCATTCTCTACAGTTCAGAAGGGGCAGTCAGGCATTCTAGGAAGTGTGTCAGTACTGGCACTTATTACAGAGTGATGCTTGTTTCATGCTCTGCAAATCAACTTTCTGGTGTAGACGTCAGGAAGATGGGAGTGCTCCCCGTCTCCTTCTAAAGTGCCCAAGTCCCTTTTTAGTAAAATCCCTGTCATCTAAGTTGGAGCCAAAGGAAAACATTTTTCCTTAAAAGCTTACCCACAGGATACTTTGTCTAAAACAGTACTGGATCCTTGACAATTCCGCACCTGGCAATTCCTCTAATAAGTACAGGCATTTATGTCTGGTACAACCTTTCCTCATTTCCTGGGGTTGGAAGCAGTACCATGTCAAGTACCTAAAATGCATTTTTTCCCATTGAGTACACATATATTCACTTGGAGATGTCTCCTCAAATTCACTGAGTCCCAACTGGTCTGGGGGTGGGGTTCCATAGCTAAACCACTTGAAAAGCAAGTAGGAGGATGTAAGTTTAACCACCTATATGCCACAGGTAAACAGGGCCTGGTGGCACGAGCTTCTAACTGCAAAACAGCCAATCTCTACTCCCCTTTGCCTGATTTTGTATTGTTTTGTTGGGGGGACTCTATGTTTGGGCTGTTAATTTATTTTTAGTGAATTTTTCTATAGGCTATACAGTGAACATAAATCTCCTTCCACTGAGTGAAAGTACAAACAGTCCCTCAGAATGTGCAGTGGTTCGTCTGTAACTTCAAATATGCACACATTCACGACATTTAGTGGGACATTGCATCAGCACTGAACACATACAGACTTTTGGGACCCATGTCCTTCACAACTTCCTAAATCCTTCTCTGAAAAACAGAACTTTTTTTTGTTTCTTTTTAATTTTTTTTTTTAATTTTTAAAGTCAACAGCATCCAGTATTCCCAGGCAGTCTCCCATTCAAGTAATGACCAGACCCCCTCTGATCAGATAGATTGAGCACATTCAGCCTAGGACTATAAGCACATTTGTGCACATAACTCATTCGTTTGTTTTCAAACATGTATTCAGGGCATTTGTCTATTTTCAAGTTAAGTAGTTTGGTGTTGTTCTTGTTCTTGCTGCTGCTGCTGCTGGTGCTGCTGCTGCTGCTATTGGTGCTGGTGCTGGTGCTGGTGGTGTTGTGATGTGGGCTCAGTTACATGTACATATATAATATGATCTATTACCGAATACATTGTCAGGAAATGTCTCCCTCTAGTGTAGACCTTGTCATGGCTCCTGGTTGATTATTCTCTTACTCACAATAGTACAGGATTCTCAGGTTCAAATGAAAACTATGCAGGCCTCTAACCATCATTGGCATCCAAACCCACCACCGTACAGTCAAAGACTGTTGCAGCAACAATTTCACCTGTACATTTCTATCCTCATATGTTTTCTGATACCTAAAACTGGGTAATTTGTGAATTAAAGACATTTATTTGGGCTTATGTCCAGGAGTCTATAAGACAAAGCATGGTCGGCAACCTCTGGATGGGGGCTGGTGCCACTTTTGCCACAGTTTAAAATGCAATTACAAAGGGACACAGATAGAAGGCACAAAGGCTCACTTCCCAGCAACCCACTCTGATAAGTTTGCCTATTTCTTTCTCCTCTCACTGAGCAATAATACAGGAGGCACAGAGCTTCAGAAACAAACAACAAACAACCAAACAACCAGGAATGGAAGCCACCCCCATGCCACAAACAAGAGGCAGGCCACAAGGGGGAGGCAATAGCATGGGAAAGAACCTCAGGCCTGGAGACTCTTGGTGACCTTGCTTTCTTTATGGTGGGCAGCACTGGCTCTGCGTTTCTTCAGAGCATCAGTAGAGGACTGTAGGTTTAGGACAAAACCATCTGATGGGGGGGGGGGAGACACTGTCTCCTCCCCAGGTTCACTGGAGCAGTCTTGGCAGGGCTAGAGCAGGTTCTTAGAGAGGCATCTCAGTGGTTGGTGCACTTATGACCACACAGAAGGACTGTGAGGCACTGCCCACAGCAACCATACTCCAGGGATTTTGCATTGGTACCTCTGACTTCTGATACCACAAGCTTATTTGGACCAGAACTGTCCAGCACAGTTCCCCAAACAAGGTATTACTGCTACATGTTGTGGTAGGCCGTGTGACCACAACTGAAGACAGTATTCCTTGGTTTCTGTAAAAGATGAAAATCATGTGGTTTGCCATGTATTGGGTGATGTTGACCAGCAGACAGTACCTTGTGATGGGATTTTCGTGGTGAGTTCTGTTGCTGACTTCCTCTTTGGCTAGATTTGGGGGTTTGCTTTTTGGTTAGTTTGGTTTGGTTTGGTTTCTGGGTTTGTTTGTTTTTTTTCTCTGAAAACCTTAGGTTCAGGAAGGTTTTGAGTCACCTCAGGGTCTGGTCTTCCTCTGATTATGTGAATCCTGCTGGACAGGTTTCCCACCTGTCCTCTGGATACTTTCCTGGTCAGGCCTGGCTCCTTGGGGTTTCTGTATTTTAGGTTTCTCCTCTTTCTTAGCTTCAGAGGAGGCCATACACGTTCTCACCTCTCACCTGGATGAGAGTCATCTTGCTTTATGCAAGATGTTTCGAGTAAAAAGCTCCCTACATTACTTAATTTTTCTCAAGAAGCCAGGACACATGTGCAGGAAGCTATTCGAGATGCAGAATCCCGAAACATCTGCCTTCTTATAAGTTAAAATGCTGTTGCCAGAGATAATTCCCCTCCCAATTCCTGCAAAGACTGGCGATTTTACTGGTTAATACACCATCCTGCAAACCTAGTCCTTTCTGCTTGTGGTCAAACAGCTCTTGCAGTCATTTCTGACGCACATTACCATATCATGACTTAACAATTTTTGTTTCTTGGGTTTCTGTGGCTTTTTGCTTCTTTGTTTGTTGTTTTGTTATTGTTGCTGTCCTTTCCTTAGTCATTTCAAAGAGGATGAAGCAGGTTCTGGGTGTCAGGGGGAAGCAAGCTTCTTTTCCATACCCTCCTCCTTTAAGCCAACTTAGACATAAAATTGTATTGGAAGATATGTATGTGTAAAGGCTAGCAGTTTCCAGGAACTTTGTAGAAGGATTGATTTCTTTGATAGGACTGTACTTGTTCATGAGACACACGGTTCCTTCTAAAATTGAGGTTAAAACACTTGTCTGTGTTGGGTGTAAACAAACGGCTGCAAAAACACAGTGCCAAACAACTTCTAAGCTGTGTGTGGTCAAAAGGTTTGCCGTTGTCACCCTAAAGTTGAAAAAGGTTTGCGTTTGGTGGTGTATAGCAGGGAAGTCTAGAATGATAATCAGTGTGCACATTGAAAACCCAGTGACATACATAGCTGTGCATTAGTGGAATGTGATTCTTGCCACCATATGATTAGAGTTGCAGAAGGCTACATCCTAAGAGCAAAAGCAATGTGTGGTTGCAAGTTTTGCAACACAGCCTCAGACACAGTACTAACAGCTCTGAGGATGTGTTACTAGACACCCAGGCAGGAATGATATGCTTTCTGCCCAAGTCTCAACTGACTCTGCTCACGCATGTAGTCAACACAGAAATGGCATGGCACAAGAAAAATCCCTTTTTGGAGGTCTCCCAGGCTCAAGTCAGTAAGCAAGGAAGGGGGCCATGCACGTCCAACAAAGCCTTCTACCCAAAGTCTACCTCTCTTGGTGCCTTAATAACTAACACACTGAATAAATTATTAGCCAGCTTAGCGCCTGAGAAAGAAAAGCTCTCTCCCCAATATCTGGCCTACATTTTCAAAGAAGCAGCCAATACTTCTAAATGCTTTACCACAGGGATACTTTATTCAGGCTCTCATGTCCAGTATCTGAGGCACGGGTGAGCATTCTGATGTATGTAAATGCATGGCTACACAAAAGATTAGCCACGTATGCAAACCATGATGAGACAAAAGAAAATAAAAAATAGAGAAGAAAAGAAATGCTGCCTTAGGAATAAGCTCAGAACATTGTGAACAGACAGTTCAAAATATGCTATGTGGTGCAGTATTAATGACACCCAGAAAGATCCAAGTCTTCCAAGAAAAAAAAATTAATGCAAGGTTGAGAGCACACAACCACAGTTAGAAAATTTTCCTAACCTCGCGCTAAGGTGTTGAAGACCCTACAATGCAAAAGCATGAAGGAGGAGTTTCTGATTTTGGCCAGGAACTACATTACAAGTTAAGAAACAGAAACAAAGCAGGCAGTCCTCCATGAGGCCACCTTTTTAGCTCTCTTAGTGACAGACTGAGGTGCGAACCTGATGACCAGTTGTCGGTCAGTGAAGCTGAGCTTGTGGCCTGAGGTGACAAGGACAGGCAGGATAGCCTCAGTCTTCACTCTCCATCAGGACCTGCAGACAGTAATGCAAAGGCCTTGTGAGATCACAGATATGTCCTTACATGGCTCTGCAGGGGTAATATTGTGTACCAAGCCAACTAAGATCTTCATTGTGACCAATGACCACACCTGATCCTACCTGAATTCCTTCTCTCTAATACTGGCTTCTACAACAGTCCCAGCCTTAAGTCTTATTTTTTCAAGCCCAGGGTCCCTGAGCACGATAAAGGACTCTCAGCCTGGAGTCTGTTATTCTTTCACCCTGGCAGGCACCAGATGTTCTGGCATAGCTTACATTCCCCACCGAGATAGACCCCTCTGAGAAGCAAGATTCCCGGCTCCACTCAGCATCCTTTGAACCAGGATATCCAACCAGAGTGGCTTGTCACTCACACAGTGCTACTCCTTGGCTGTTTTGACTCAGCAGCCTTCTTTCCAGCCTCCCTACCTATGAGATTCTCCCCATCAACTCACAAAGCCCTTCCTTGATGGAGACCTGAGATCTGCTTGTAAGATTCAGCCTGGGAAGGCTTCACCATTCCACATTCACATAGAGAATGCCTTGAGCTGGCATGGAGATCTCTCTCCATCCCAGACCCTTTTGCCCTGTGCTTCTCTGAGTCCTTCTCACTATGCTGAGGGCTGCTGCACACCTATGGGCTGGGAGTCATTTTACCTGGATCTCTCCATTTTCCTTCTACTTCATATGCTGCCCACCCTCCCACAATACTTTGCCAACTGGAGG